>NC_087211.1:80316538-80334038 GCF_015104395.2 Macrobrachium nipponense | reverse complement strand
TCGTGAAGGAACTCCATATGACCACTAAATCATAAGTCATTATCACAACTCCACAAAAACAAAAAAATGTTAAGCTCTCCAACTTAATTCTCCAACAATAAAAAAAAAAAAAACTTCACCAAATTCACACACCAGCACACACAATCCAGAATTCAGAGTAACTCCACGGACTTCTGTCATCACATTTCAAACTCGCAAATTCTCACAAGAAGAAGAAGAAGAAGAAAAAAAAAGTAATGAGCCCAAGGAAAAAAATCACATAGCAAGCCCAGACCCAAAATCATCACTGAAAATGTTCTCTCGAGCTCTAGAAAAGCAACCCACAAAATCAGTAAAAACTCCAATGTCTGAATACAAGAACCCCTCACTGCTCATATAATCAATTTCAAAACGCCCATTTATGTAATTCACAACCCCAACAAATTACATCTCCCGTCCAAAAAGAAATGCTATTTAAAGCTCAATCCCCAATTACATCTCTCATAATAAAAGGGAAAAAAAGGAAAATAAAAAAAAAGATAACAAGAAGTGAACTTGCCCATCACAAAGCACATAATATATGCATGATATACATAACCCCGCATTTTCCCCAACACATGCAATATGCATAGTTACGGAATTTTCCCATCGCAACTTTTCAAGCTATCGGACATGGCCAGAAAGCAACCCCTTACACGTGCATTTTCATGAAATGCTATGGTCAACATTTCTAGATATTGGAAAAACTCTAAGCAATCACCACTAGAGGAAAAGAGTCAGCAACCGGACTCATCACAGCATTTTCAGCAAAAATCCACCTGCGGCCACTTCGGAAACCCATGATTCTCAATAAAAGGTTCTATACTGACACCAAGTAAGCACATTTCACAAAATTATCACCAGGATATGACTAAGGTGTTCAAAATTTGTCTCAAAGACATAACTCTCACATGATACTGCCCAATTATATAAAAAATTATCACCTATCCGGGAAAAAAAAACTACGGTAAACTCACAATTCAGCAATTATATGCCTCCAAAAATAACTCACTGGTGAACATAAAAAATGCAGCATCTCCATAGGACCACAATGCAGTAATGCCACTCGCCTCCAATTAGTCACGAAATCAAAAAGAACCACAGAACCCTTCTCTTGGCTCGAAAAACTCCAGGAATTCCACTCAAAAAAAAACCATAACCACAAAAAAAAGGTCACCCGCCAAAGATCAATTCCACCCACATAAATATATATCACCATCTTAATAATAACACCACCCCAGTGATGAAAATATTTCCTCCATTTAATTAATAACCACACCACCATATTCCCTCTTATTTCACCAATAACCACATGTTAATAAAACCACCACTCCAGTAACAAAAAATGTTCACCTCTATTTCGGCAAATAAAAAATACTTACCTCTATTTCACCAATAACTCCATATGGAATAAAACAAGTCTCCAAAAAATATTATATCTCCAAGGAGGATGATCAAAAATGGAACTCCACCTCCAAAAAATACGCACTCAAAGCATCTAGCTGACACACTAAAAAATATCGCCCATGTCTCCTCAAAAATGTGTCTCTATTTGCAACAAAGATGGCTGCAAAATAATTGAACTAGACATAGCTCTCACCACCATAGGCCTAGACTGGAATATCTCCAGAAAATAAAAAATATCAAATGGCCAAAAATATTATATCTCCAAAATTATATCTCCAATTCTCCAGGAAAATAACTCAATGTTATAGTCAGAAACTATAAACTTTCTGTTTAGCATAACTGCTGAGAAAAGCCAAAAACTCGGCAAATAAAATTGTCCAGGAAATTCCAGGAAAAATCACCAATGTGCCACAACTCATTATAACAAAACTTCAAATTCAGTGTCTAAGTAAAAACTTCTCCAATATGCACTACGACATAGGCCACTAAAAACTTAGCCAAGTTTCCTATCTCTGGCAAAGTTGTCACAAATACAACAAAGGTATTGTGCAAGAAACCCACAACTTCTGGAACACAAATATCCAGAAAAAAAAATGTAGTGCCATTACGTATGCATTAAAAAAAATGCAAAAATTCTCTTATAAATCTCTCTGCAGCATCAAACAGCTGAAATTATAAACACATTCCTGAACAATGACTCCAAGTCGTTATCTGAGATATGAAAAAAAATTCACACAAACTGGAGAGAAAAAATAAATTCAAATTCACTCAGGATAAAAAAACTTACGTCAGCGATGGCTAACTTCTAAAAAAGGAAAAAAGAAAAATCAACGGCACTGTTAACTATCCCCGTGACTTACGTAGATGTCAAGCAATTTTCTGCTGAACTCATAAAAAAATAGAAAAACAACAAATGTGTTGTTAGTTCCTCCCATATCCACACAAAAAAAACACCACCCTTGATAGCATTACAACACCCATGTTAGTATATAAAAAAATCACCAGTATTAGTATAAAAAACATCACCAATGTTAATGCTTGCCCATTCACCAAAAATTCAGCACAAAATTTACCAAAAGTTCAGCAAAATTCAGCACAATTCACCAAAAATTCATCCAGATTCATCACCTATGAACCACTGACACATTCTCCAAAGTCATAGAAACTCAGTAAATAATTAACCACAAAACTTCTCCCATAATTCATTGTAATAATTCTCCATAATATAATTATCTGTAATAATTATAAAATAATCTTCCATGAAATATCTCAAATCTCCTGTAAAATAAGTCTCAAGCAAGGGCATTAATATTGCCATTCCCCAATATTTATCATATTGCCACACCCAAAACTCAACACCACTTCCCCAGTATACACCACCATTTCCACACCAAAAATACACACCACTCACCGGTATCATCAGATACAACACGAGGCACCCATCCACCACCAATGGCGACACCACCTGACAACATCAGTCAGCAATCATAATCAGTCAGCACCACCGGGCATCACCATTCAGCACCACTCGGCAATCACCATCACTCAGCACTATTTTAAAGTAATCCCCTCAACACCAATCAAATCTCCATTAAAAAAAAAAAAAAAAAAAAAAAACTCTGTGTCCCCATTTATAATTATGCCTTCCAAAGCATAAGGAAAACTTACACCACATCCCATTTTCTCTTCACTCAAAAGAAATAAAATCTCTTTCTAAAAAAAAACCCAACAGTCATGTTATATCATCAACTAATCGCTATCAGCTGATGTCCTTGGCATTGGAAATTCCTTATCCAAGGGCAAACTCATCCCCATTGCCCCAACACAGAGAGAGAACAAAAAGAAGAATTCCCCCCCCCCCCCCCCCAACTAAAAAAAAAGAGCTTCACCCTCCCGGTCAAGCAATGCCCCCCGAGGCAGACCACTACTCGCCCTCCCTTTGCAATACCCCTCGCTCAGTTCAGCAGAAATTGCACTGACCACGTAAAAACAAGTGGGCGCTCTATCTCCAGGCAAGGAATGCAATTCTAGCAACAGTTTTGCATGTATGAAAACCATTCATACACACACCTATGCATTAAAACAAAGACGAATGCATCTCTTCTAATATGTGCCAAGAAAGAAACAAATCACTTTCTACTCCTATGGGGGAAAAAAATGTGGTATCCTAAACCAATCCCATAACTCACAAAATTATTAAAAAAAAAAAAAAAAAAAAACCCAGGCCTCAAAAAAATAACACACCATAACACTTACCCCTTCACAATGAAAGAAAACCCGGAATCTGCGCAATACAAACACGCTAACACACACACACGCAGACGTCTCGGGAACCGCATTCACAGACTCTCAGTTGTTAACTGACTGTGCCCAACTCACTCGAGGCATCACCATGGGCAAATTTGATGACTCAAGTACAATCTCTCTGGCTCGGTACCATACCCACGGATGGACACACCTTAACACCCACAAGTTATTAACTGAAATATAACACATTCCACAATCAGACACTCTGAAAACAGCATTTTATAGCTGATACTAATCTCACAAAAGGCTTTTGCGTTCGACCACTGCTTGCCACCACTATTAACACGGGAGCATCGCCCTCGTATTTCTCACATTTGGTAAGCTTTTAGCCATAGCGGAAGGCGAACTGTTAACACTTTGTCCCTCCTCTCTCTCTCTCTCTCTCTCTCTCTCTCTCTCTCTCTCTCCATTCCATCAGGTCATCAAATCCAAGTCGGAGCTACAAAAATATATGTTTATTCAAAGCAAAGTACCAATTGAATAATTCAGATTCTTGCTGGATAATTAATAGAATGATAACTCATAGTTCAATTAACTCAGATAACCCCCGGTAAATAATAGTCTTAATCAGTAATAGTCAAACACCAATTATCTCTTCTCCAAAATATTATAGTTCCCTCCTCATTAGGACACTTAGTCCCCTCCACTAGGACACTTAGTCCCCTCCACTAGATCCGCCTGTTTAAAAGACAGGAGAACACACTAGTGAGCACACACAATTGTAAAGACAAAGTCAAAAGATTAAATGAAATAGAACATCTTTACAAAATATCAAAACAGACAACTAAGCCACAACTTTGGCTAAAGCACATTGACTCTTACCCATTACAGCTTGGAATATCACACACTTTCAAAAGGAAACTCCTCGGCATACACCATCGTGGCTCTGCCTTTCTCGCACAGACCTCTCCGTAAGTCTCCCCATAGTTTTGGCTAAAGATGCCATTATGAACGGAAGAGGCACACACGTACACATGAATTCACACCCTTCGGTAACTGGTTGCAGCCAGATTTCAAAGGCACCTTGAACAAGCCCTCATGGCACTGATATGCTTAGGTAAGGAACTTTAACATCATACCACCCAAAAAAGAGTCATCAGCATTGTTAGGTTGTCGCCCAAACTCTCAGTCTCCAGGGAAGTTAAAAATGATAAGTCTGTACATTCCTCCTTTTTATATATATATATATATATATATATATATATATATATATATATATATATATATACTATATATATAGATTTATATATATATAGATATATATATATATATTATATATATATATATATATATATATAGATATATATATATAGTAATATATATATATCTATATATATATATGATATATATATATATACTATATATATATAGATAGATATATATATAGTATATATATATAGATCTATATATATATATATATATATATATATATATATATATATATATATATATATATATATATACTATATATATATATATATACTATATATATACTATATATATATATATATATATATATATATATATATATATATATATATATATATATATATATATATATATATATATATATATATATATATATATATATATATATATTACATATATCTATGTATGTATGTATATTGACAAACCCTAAGATTATTTATTAATACTTAATACGTAACTCCAGGGTTTTGTCACTTTTGACACGTAACTTTTGTATACGTACAAATATTAAGTTACAAATATCACTCAATATCAAACTTACAATAACTTGAGAATAACCCAGGATTCTAACCTGGACCTTCAATTAGATTTTGTGATAAACAGCTGACTTGAATATTCGGATATCAAGAGACATATCTTGATAATGACTCGACATATTCCTGTTTAATTTAGGCTCAGTACCAGATAATTAATATTAACCTATTTCCCCCCGGTTGGGAGCTAGTGCCGTCAGTACACCTCACGTGTTTCACTGTAAGCATTACTTAAGCCTCTTTGCAGCGTTCCCTCGGGCCCTAGCAGCAGCCTCTTTCAGTCCTTTTACTGTACCTCCGTTCATATTCTCTTTCTGCCATCTTACTTTCCACCCTCTCCTAGTTCCTCATTGGACGAGTGGATTGCGTACTCGCCTATCAATCTCGTAGACCGAGTTCGCTTCCAACTGCTGCCAATGCGGAACCAGAGGAATTTATTTCTGGTGATTGGAAATTCATTTCTTGATATAATTTGGTTCGGGTCCCACGATAAGCTGTAGGTCCCGTCGCTAAGTAAACAATTGGTTCGCAACCACGTAGATAAAACTCTGATCCTTCGGGTCAGCCTTAGGAGAACTGTTAATCATCTCGGTGGTCTGGTTAAACTAGGATATACTTAACTTATTTTTCCACCCTCTCCTAACAATTGTTCCATGGTGCAAATGCGAGGTTTTCCTCCTGTTGCACCTTTCAAACCTTTTACAGCCAACTTCCTTCTCTGCGCTGAATGACCTCATAGGTCCCAGTGCTTGGCCTTTGGCCTAAATTGTGCCTTCAGTTCAATAGCATTTAAGTCCAACTTTACATACTCAGCTGATACCTACTTAGATGAAAGCAGAAGGAATGAAGTGATTCGGTTATATTGTTAACATTCTGTACAAGGGACGTATGCAATTATCGTCAAACTCTCTCTCTCTCTCTCTCTCTCTCTCTCTCTCTCTCTCAGTCCAACCTGTTCATTAAGTATTAAACAACCCAAAAACAAAGGGGGTTAATAATTATCAGCAAGTGTTCAGCCTCCGTGGGTGTTTTTGTGATATAAACGCTGGCGGTATTTGGCAATAATATGTCTCCCAGATCGAAACGTAAGTAACCTGAATCGGGCCAAAAAATTACGTTGATCAGTTGGGAAGAGGACACTGTCTAGGAAAGACCTCTTTCTCAAGATGGGGTACTTCAGGCGATTTCCAACAACTCTCTGCGTTTGCCTGATCGTGATGGTTGCGTGGGCGGAAGGTGAAGCACAGCCAGTCTGTTTGTTTATATATATATATATATATATATATATATATATATATATATATATATATATATATATATATATATACACTTATATACACGTTATTAACTATGTTAGCTTTTTGTGGAGAGATGCACACATAAATAGTAGTAATTTGGGCCGGGGTGGAGAAATGTGGTTATATGTTACTTAAAAGTTTTTAATGATACACGAACGGGAGTAGCATATATAATGACACACACTGTATCGTATTATTTCCTTCGGAAAAGGTGCGATATAGACGAGACGGCAATCCAACACAATAGATAAATTTAGAGACCAAATTCCAAATTCTGAAGAGCCCCGACAAGTCAATAGGTTCTGAAGATTAAAAAAAATATTTGTGGATTAGGTTACCTTCCCTGGAGGTATACACCAAGTGCTATAGCATTTTCATCTTTAATCATATCGATCTTGAAGGGAGATATAAGCTCAAATAGCACCCTGTATTCTTGGTGGATCCCTGTAGCGTTCCTTAAAAAAAGAAAAAAAGGAATATTTTGTTTTTAAATATTTGAGCTACGTATATACATCCGGTGGAGCACTTTTGCCATTGGGCTAGAAATAATTTTTTCAAACCAAGACAGTTATTATTAGTGGTATTTTATGGGTGAAAGACCCTTCTTATTCATTTGTCAGACATTCCCTTTGAATATGTGTCAATTTCGACTGTATTAATTTTGCAGTTGATAACAATACAGAACCGTGATATGAGCCTCACTTCCAAACCTTAGAGCCAAAATGAAACGAACACAAGTCTGTATTTTGGTTTAGTAAAATTGACAGTGAATTACTATTTAATTTCTTTTCAGTTAACATCGCCTCGAGGTCTAATATACCTGGGTTAGCAGAGTTCTATCCGTTAAATAATTTTTTATCGTGTTTTCTCAAGTTTCTCTCGCATAGTTATCATTGTATTGCATTACTCTAAGCGTGGCATCTATAATTTTGTTCTCAAGATTTTTCATTTCTGTGAATATCCTTCCGGTGGTGGTGAACATAGCACTGCAGCATTATTCTAAATTAAACCTCCTGACTGGAACACAAAACATTATCTTTGAGTGACATTGCGTGGAATAATGGCTGTCAAGTTTATTTCAGTCTTGGCTCGAAAAAAAAAAGTGTAAAGTAGTTTATGTAATATGAACAGGCAATATTTCAAAAGGCTGTGTTACAAGGTGATAAAGATGATAGCAAAAGAAGTGATGATTATGATAATAGTAATGACAGCAACAATGTTGATCATAATTGAGATTCCATTCCGGTGATAGTTATTTAGAGTGTATTCAACAGGAATCCATCCATGTTACACTGTTTCAAGTTAAAAAGAAAAAATATGTGTCGCTGATATGACACAAAATATTGCTGTTTCGAATTTTTATAAATCCCGAACTTTCTTCGACGCAATAGTCTTTTGTACAGCCGCTACAGCGTATGATCAAGGCCACGAAAATACATCTATAATTAGATGGTCTCGATATAATGTTGTATGAGCAACGCCCAATGACCTATATCGTTGCCAGACGCATGATTATGAACAACTTTAACCATAAACAAAATAAAACCTGCTGAGGCTAGAGGGCTGCACTTTGGTATGTTTGATGATTGAAGAGTTGATAATCAACATACCAATTTGCGGCCCTCTAGCCTCAGTAGTCTTTAAGATCTGAGGGTGGACGTGCAGACAAACCCGGCGCAATAGTTTTCCTTTTACAGAAACATAAAAATGAGCTACCAGTTTGGGTATGACATCTGAAAGCTCTAACAGTGGATGAGTTTTTTTAGATGTACTTTATAGACTTGCAGGACCTGTATAATCGAACACAGTCCAAGGCATGAAAAAACTGAATGTAATTAATTATTTTCATATGTAACCTATTTTTTATGTCTAAGGAACATTTCCAAATGTTTAGTTAAATGATGGCTGCTATATCATTTCATCAATCAACAACATTGGCCAGTAACTTTATGAGTGAATCGTTGAGCCTTTTTCCTACTGAAATAGAAGTCAACAGATCAGCTTTTGGAAACAGATTGAGTATTTAAAATGTCATAGTACAAATTATGTGAAAAGGTCTGCAATTCTTGTATTTTGACAATTTACTTACATTTTTATCTATTTATTTATTAATTTTTTAATTTTTTTTCCTAATCAGTGATCTCTTGTTTCTCTATTCATTCATACCTGTTGTTAATTCCAAACGATCACCGTATTCATTTGAAGCTTGAATTCCAAGTCATTGGCCCCTTTTGTGGGTTTGTTCCATAATGAATAGGGTTCATCTTCTGAATAATAATAATGATAATATGGTGACATATTTCAGATAGTCATTCTTGTATGTGAAGTAATATTCTCCAACTTATCTACTGACTAATGTCATACCTTCTTTCAAATACAGTGTCAGTGAGTGCTAAGGACCCGGCACAAACACCTAAACACATCAACCCTGTAGGTAAGATGCTATAAACAATGATGCTTGCATTGTTGCTGATCAATTCATTTATCTGTAAGTGTTTTATTTTGGACAGTATATTATATATATATATATATATGATTATCTCTATAGGTAGATAGTTAAAATAATATATCTGATATATATACATATATTATATATAATATATTATATAGTATCTATATATAATTATATATCTATATATTATAGATATTATATATATATATAGATATATATATATATATCTATATATATATATATATATATATATCAAATATATATATTATATATATATATACATATACTATATATATATATATATATATATATATATATTGTTGTGTAACTGAATCACGAAAGTTTGGAACGTGATAAATCCATAAATAAAGGTATAAGCCACGAAGGAAAAAACAACGGAGTTTCTGCAAGATCTTTCGACTTCAACGTCCTTTACTCGGCAGATAAACTGACTTACATGAGGAATTGACAGTACAGGAAAGCTCGTATAACTGACAGATAGGGATTATAAGGAGATTAGTACCTAGAATCCGGCACACCTGGAGAAAGAGTAACCTTTCCAAACAAGCATAAACATGGGTACAATCTAAAAAACAAAAAGATTAAGTCAATCTGCTCAGACACAAGGACAAGACAATTAAAGGCTTATATAGGGTGACAGCTATTCAGAACTTTGGTAAACAAAAAATTATCCACAGTACATATTAGACATACATATACAATGAAGATATCTCTAAGGCAACTAATTTGTATTTAAGTCTGTAATTATATCTTTGAGGTCATTCTTAGACATGTTGCAAATACAAGGGTCTAAATGAAACAGGCCACGACTAATATTAAAATTACAAAGAGAAGTAAGTTGTATTATAGCAGATTCTAAAAGATTTCGTGATAAGACATCTTTTGACCTTGCAATTACTGAACTACCAAACCAATTTATTCGGGGGTTGTTTTCACTTAAATGAATGAATATTGCATAAGATGTTTGCCCAGTTTTTACAGAATATTTATGCTGGCTTAATCTTACTTCTAAGCCCTTGCTTCACTGTCCGAGATAAAAAGAGGGGCAGTCCATACATGGAATTTTATATATTATGTTGTTGCTTTCCCTGGGGCCATTTTTTATTAACATTCCTTTTAGTGTGTTATTACAGGAAAAAACAAGGTTGACCTTAAAAGCTTTTAACATTGATTTAATGGTTTCAAATCCGTTAAAACAAGGTAAACTAAGAATGTTCTTACAATTTTCTTTCTCCATGTTACTTCACTATAAAACTTTTTGTGGGCTTTATTATAACAAATATCTAATATAACGAAGGATAACATAAATCTTTCCCTATTTTTCTTATGTATTCAATTTCTTGATCCAAATATTGGGGACTGACAATGTGCAACGCTTGTAAAAACATAGAAGAAAAATTTGATATTTTGATGTTAAGATGGTGGCCTGAATAGAAATGAACATATGTTAAGTTGTTGGTTGGTTTGTATCAAAACATCTAAGAAAGGGAGGCAATCGTCTTTTTCCAATTCTAGAGTAAACTTAATCGATGGTACCTGGTTATTGTTTAATTTTTATGACATCACCGTGATCCATATACATGCATTAAGCTACAAATGTAGTTTATTATCTAATTCGCTCTACCTCGGAATTCATATATTTTCATATACGTTAACCGAAGGGGAATTTTTTAGTTGATAATAATTTCGTCATTCTTACTTTCAATTACAGACTCAGGGGAGGATAAAAAATCAGCAATAACTCCTAGATCCGGCGTCCCAAAGGCTCCTGCTGCCACAAAAGCCCTGAAGTTTCCTGGCACAAAACCTCCGAAGGTTCCTAGCACCAAGACCCATATCACAAAAGGCCCCAGGGATCTTACCCCCAAAGATCGTAAAATAAAAGAAACCAAGCTCCGTACCACAAAAGGCCCCAAGGATCCTACCACCAAGGGTCGTACAACAAAAGGCCCCAAGGATCGTACCAAAAAAGATCCCAAGGATCGTAGCATGGAGGCTCGTACCAAAAAAGGCCCCAAGGATCGTACCACCAATAAAGACCCCATGTATCGAACCACAAAAGGCCCCAAGGAACGTAACGTCAAGGCCCATACCACAAAAGACCCCAAGGATCGTGCCACCAAGGATCGTACCACAAAAGACCCCAAGGATCATGCCACCAAGGATCGTACCACAAAAGACCCCAAGGATCATGCCACCAAGGATCGTACCACAAAACCCCAAAGGACAACCAAGATCATTGGGCCCCCACCAAGGATCGTACCACAAAAGACCCCAGGATCGTGTAACCAAGGATCGTGGATTACCAAAGGAGACCAAAAAGACCCCAAAGGATTCATTGCCACAAGGATTCCGCTACCACAAAAGACCCCAAGGATCGTACCACAAAAGACCCAAGGATCATGCAACCAAGGATCGTACAGAAAAGAACCAAGATCATACCCCAAGGGCCCCATCCCACAAAAGACCGCAAACAATCATACCACCAAGGATCGTACCACAAAAGACCCCAAGCATCATGCCACCAAGGATCGTACCACAAAAGACCCCAAGGATCATACCACCAAGGACCATACCACAAAAGACCCCAAGGATCATGCCACCAAAGATCGTACCACAAAAGACCCCAAGGATCATGCCACCGAGGATCGTACCACAAAAGACCCCAAGGATCGTGCCACCAAGGATCGTACCACAAAAGACCCCAAGGATCGTGCTACCAAGGATCGTACCACAAAAGACCCCAAGGATCATGCCACCAAGGATCGTACCACAAAAGACCCCAAGATTCATACCACCAAGGGCCATACCACAAAAGACCGCAACAATCATACCACCAAGGATCGTACCACAAAAGACCCCAAGCATCATGCCACCAAGGATCGTACCACAAAAGACCCCAAGGATCATACCACCAAGGACCATACCACAAAAGACCCCAAGGATCATGCCACCAAAGATCGTACCACAAAAGACCCCAAGGATCATGCCACCAAGGATCGTACCACAAAAGACCCCAAGGATCATGCCATCAAGGATCGTACCACAAAAGACCCCAAGGATCATGCCACCAAGGATCGTACCACAAGAGACCCCAAGGATCATACCACCAAGGGCCATACCACAAAAAACCCCAAGGATCATACCACCAAGGATCGTACCACAAAAGACCCCAAGTATCATGCCACCAAGGATCTTATGACAAAAGACCCCAAGGATCATACCAACAAGGATCATACCACAAAAGACCCCAAGAATCATACCACCAAGGGCCATACCACAAAAGACCGCAACGATCATACCACCAAGGATCGTACCACAAAAGACCCCAAGCATCATGCCACCAAGGATCGTACCACAAAAGAACCCAAGGATCATACCAACAAGGGATATACCACAAAAAACCTCAGGGATAATGCCATCAAGGATCGTACCACAAAAAAACCCAAGTATCATACCACCAAGGATCGTACCACGAAAGACCCCAAGGATCATGCCACCAAGGATCATACCACAAAAGACCGCAAGGATCATGCCATCAAGGATCATACCACAAAAGACCCCAAGGATCTTGCCACCAAGGATCATACCACAATAGAACCCAAGGATCATACCACCAAGGGCCATACCACAAAAGACCCCAAGGATCATGCCACCAAGGATCATACCACAAAAGACCGCAACGATGATACCACCAAGGGCCATACCACAAAAGACCCCAAGGATCATGCCACCAAGGATCATACCACAAAAGACCCCAAGGATCATACCACCAAGGATCATACGACAAAAGACCCCAGGGTTCATGCCACCAAGGATCGTACCACAAAAGACTCCAAGGATCGTGACCACAAGGATCGTACCACAAAGACCAAAAGTGCCACCAAGGATCGTACCACAAAAGACACCAAGAATCGTACCACAAAAGACCCTAAGGATCATACTGCCAAGGCCCATACCACAAAAGACCCCAAGCATCGTGCCACCAAGGATCGTACCACGAAAGGCCCCAAGGATCGTGCCACCAAGGATCGTACCACCAACAATCATACCACAAAAGACTATAGGGATCGTACCACAGAGGACCATACCACAAAAGGCCCCAAGGATAATATCACTGAGGCTCTTGCCACAAAAGACCCCAAGAATCATACCACTGAGGCTCCTGCCACAAAAGACCCCAAGGATCATACCACTGAGGCTCCTGCCACAAAAGACCCCGATCATCCCGCCACAAAAGACCCCAAGGATCGTACCACTGAGGCTCCTGCCACAAAAGAACCCGATCATCCTGCCACGACCCCCAAGGATCGACCACTGAGGTCCTGCCTACAAAATAACCCTGATTATCCCTGCCACAAAAGACCCCAAGGATCGTACCACTGAGGCTCCTGCCACAAAAGAACCCGATCATCCTGAAACAAAAGACCACAAGGATCGTACCACTGAGGATCCAGCCACAAAAGACCCTGATCATCCCGCCACAAAAAGATCCCAAGGATCATAACCACTGGCGGAATCCTGGCCACAAAGACCCCGAATCCATCCTGCCCACAAAAGACCCCAAGGAAAAAAAAGCGTACCCAACTGAGATCTGCCACAAAAGACCCAAAGGATCGTACCCACTGAAGCCCTCTAAAAACCACAAAAGACCCAAAGGATCCTAACCACTGGAGGCTCCTGCAACAAAGACCCTCAAGGATCCATACCACTGAGGCTTCCTAACCACAAAAGACCCCGATCCATCCTGCCATAAAAGACCCCAAAAGGAATCCCGTGTAAACCACGGAGGGCCTTATGCCACAAAAGACGGCAAGATATACCACTGAAGGCTCCTGCCCAAAAGACCCCAAAGGATCTAAAATGGCACCCCTGGGCTCCTGCCAACAAAAGGACGACGATCATCCTGCCACAAAAAGCCAAAGGTTAGTACCACTGAGGCTCGCCAAAACCAGACCCCACAAGGATCTACCACTGATGGCTACTGCCACAAAAGAAACCTCAAGGATCATACCACTGAGACTCCTGCCACAAAAGACCTCAAGGATCATACCACTGAGGGTCCTGCCACAAAAGACCCCGATCATCCTGCCATAAAAGACCCCAAGGATCGTACCACTGAGGCTCTTGCCACAAAAGACCCCAAGGATCATACCACTGAGGCTCCTGCCACAAAAGACCCCAAGGATCATAGCACTGAGGCTCCTGCCACAAAAGACGACGATCATCCTGCCACAAAAGACCCAAAGGTTCGTACCACTGAGGCTCTTGCCACAAAAGACCCCAAGGATCATACCACTGAGGCTCCTGCCACAAAAGACCTCAAGGATCATACCACTAAGGCTCCTGCCACGAAAGACCCCAAGGATCGTACCAGTGAGGGTCCTGCCACAAAAGACCCAGATCATCCTGCCACAAAAGTCCCCAAGGATCGTACCACTGAGGCTTTCTTGGCCAACAAAGACCCCGAACAATCAATACCATGAGGCTCCTATACCCAAAAGACCCCAAGGATCATACCCAACTTGAGGCTCCTGCCACAAAAGACCCCGATCATCCTGCCACAAAAAGGAAGCCCAAGGATTCATACCACTCGAGGGCTCCTTGCCACAAAAAGACCCCAACGCATCATACCACTGAGGGCCTTCCTGCCCAAAACAAAAGACACCAAGGATCATACCACTGAGGCTCCTGCCACAAAAGACCCCGGTCTTCCTGCCACAAAAGACTCCAAGGATCATACCACTGAGGCTCCTGCCACAAAAGACCCCAAGCATCATACCACTGAGGCTCCTGCCACAAAAGACCCCAAGGATCATACCACTGAGGCTCCTGCCACACAAGACCCCAATGATCATACCACTCAGGCACCTGCCACAAAAGACCCCAAGGATCATACCACTGAGGCTCCTGCCACAAAAGACCCCAATCATCCCGCCACGAAAGACCCCAAGGATCTTACCACTGAGGCTCCTGCCACAAAAGACCCCGAGGATCATACCACTGAGGCTCCTGCTACAAAAGACCCTGATCATCCTGCCACAAAAGACCCCAAGGATCGTACCACTGAGGCTCCTGCCACAAAAGACCCTGATCATCTTGACACAAAAGACCCCAAGGATCGTACCACTGAGGCTCCTGCCACTAAAGACCCCAAGAATCATACCACTGAGGCTCCTGCCACAAAGGATCCCGATCTTCCTGCCACAAAAGACCCCAAGGATCATACCACTGAGGTTCCTCCCACAAAAGACCCCAAGGATCATACCACTGAGGCTCCTGCCACAAACGACCCCGATCATTCTGCCACAAAAGACCCCAAGGATCGTAACACTGAGGCTCCTGCCACAAAAGACCCCGATCATTCTGCCACAAAAGACCCCAAGGATCATACCACTGATGCTCTTGCCACAAAAGACCCCAGGGATCATACCACTGAGGTTCCTACCACAAAAGACCCTAATAATCATACCACTGAGGCTCCTGCCACAAAAGACCCCAAGGACCATACCACTGAGGTTCCTGCCACAAAAGACCCCAAGGATCATACCACTGAGGCTCCTGCCACAAACGACCCCGATCATCCTGCTACAAAAGACCCCAAGGATCGTAACACTGAGGCTCCTGCGCCCCACAAAAAGACCCCGCCCCGGATCATTCTGCCCAGACCCCTAAGGATCATACCCACTGATGAAGAAGAGCGAATGGGGGCTTCCCACAAAAGCCCCCGACCCCAGGTTATCTATAAACCACTGAGTCTCCCTACCACAAAAGACCCCAAGGAAAAAAAAAGTCCCGTACCCCACTGATTCTCTTGCCACAAAAGACCCCAAGGATCATGCAATGATGGCTCCTGCCACAAAGAGACCCCGCATCATTCTGCACCAAGCAAAAGACCCCAAGGATCGTACCACTGAGGCTCCTACCACAAAAGACCCCAAGGATCGTACCACTGAGGCTCTTGCCACAAAAGACCCCAAGGATCATAGCAATGAGGCTCCTGCCACAAAAGACCCCAATCATCCTGCTGCAAAAGACCACAAGGATCATACCACTGAGGCTCCTGCCACAAAAGACCCCGTTCATCCTGCCACAAAAGACCCCAAGGATCGTACCACTGAGGCTCTTGCCATAAAAAGACCCCATGGATCATACACTGAAGCTCATACCACAAAAGACCCAAGGATCATACAACTGAGGCTCCTGCCACAAAAGGCCCCGATCATCCTGCCACAAAGACAGCAAGGATCGTACCAACAGAGGCTCCCGCCACAAAAGATCCCGATCACCCTGCCACAAATGACCGCAAGGATCATACCACTGAGACTTCTGCCACAAAAGACCCCGATCATCCTGCCACAAAAGACCCCAAGGATCGTACCACTGGGGCTCCTGCCACAAAAGACCCCAATCATCCTGCCACAAAAGACCCCAAAGATCGTACCACTAAGGCTCCGGCCACAAAAGACCCTAAGGATCATACCACTGAGGCTCATACCACAAAAGACCCCAAGGACCATACCACTGAGACTCCTGCCACAAAAGACCCCAAGGATCGTACCACTGAGGCTCCTACCACAAAAGACCCAGATCATCCTGCCACAAAAGACCCCAAGGACCGTACCACTGGGGCTCCTGCCACAAAAGACCCCGATTATCTTGCCACAGAAGACCCCAAAGATCGTACCACTAAGGCTCCAGCTACAAAAGACGCCAAGGATCATACCACTGCTCATACCACAAAAGACCCCAAGGTTCATAGCAATGAGGCTTCCTGCCACAAAAAGACCCCAATCATCCTGCTGCAAAAAGAACCACAAGGATCGTACCACTGTGCGGCTCTTGCACAAAGACCCCATATGGAATCGTACCACCTGAGGCTGGTTTGACCCATAAAAGACCCCCATGGATCATACCACTGAAAGTCTCATACCACAAAAGACCCCCAATGATCAATACCACTGAGGCTCCTGCCACAAAAAGACCTCAAGGATCATAACCACTAAGGCTCCTGCCACGAAAGACCCGCAAGGATAGTACCAGTTGGTGGGTTCCCCTGCCCACAAAGACCCAGTCATCCGCCACAAAAGTCCCCAATGATCGTACCACTGAGGCTCTTGCCAAAAAGACCCTACAATAAAAAAAAAAAAAAATACCACTGAGGCTCCTACCACAAAAGACCCCAAGGCATCATACCACTGAGCTTCCTGCCACAAAAGACCCCGATCATCTGCCACAAAAGAGCCCAAGGATCA
>NC_087211.1:80299956-80316038 GCF_015104395.2 Macrobrachium nipponense | reverse complement strand
CCTCAATTATAACATAATATTTCAAATTATATAGGGTGAAATTATTAGGTGGGGATATTTCAAAACAGTTATTATACAAATACTATGGTAAAAGGAAAAGGAATAAACACTAGAATTCACATAACATGTTTAATAAACAAATTAGGTAAATGCTTTTATGTAACTCAACGTATGGTTACCAGCCAATCCTTCACTCTGTCCGGTAGCAACGTAGGGGTCATACTGTAACGTGTTTGGCTAAATACATGTATCCCGTAAACCCCCATTTTTTTCCTCACTAAGAAGTTTGAGTTTAGGCCAAAAGCTTCCTTACAGTTAGCGCATGCGTAGTAGGATTCAGTGTTGTGGTAGTAGTAGTAGTAGGTGGAATATGGATGTGGAACGGCTCCACTATCGGTAGTTTTGTTATCTCTTATTTCCGCCTGTATTTCGTGTTTTTAAAAGTGATAAATGTGGGAAATACCACAATAACACTGCAAAAACTCCCCCCAAGTGGTTTCTCCCCACCCAAAACCCCGGTTCCCACTAGGGGTCCCTCTTACCGTAGGATAGAGTTGGGGTTTTGTCCCCACCCAAAACCCCGGTTCCCAATGGGGGTCCCCTTTACCGTAGGATAGAGTTCAAAGGTAAATTAGTGTCGTCCGAATAAATATTACTTCAAATTCTTGTTCAGGAGGTAAAACTGCATAGAAAAACCGCAACTGCCATACTCTGGGCCGCGGCGGATAGGTACACTATATCTACCAACTTCCCATTTCCTGTGCTAAATCCGCACACCACTTGTACCCATAGACGCTGGGGAACTTTCATCACAACAATCGTAAACACGACTTCCAGCCACTACTTATCCAAGGGAACTATGGCATTCTTTGCGGCTTTTTGCGCTCTTCAATTGTTTATCAGTGTTGTCAATTGGTATGTGTTTACCCTCCAAACTGGGTATAAGACTTACACAAAACCGAGGAAATAAGTGAATTTAACATATCTAGGGTAAACAATCACGGACGATCCACCATCATCACACTGGCTGGGTCTTATTCACTTGATATTTAATTGGTGAAACAAGAATACAATTACAACTATAAGCATACCATTCAAAATATTGAAGTTTTGTCAACATAATGTGATATATGAAAGCCCCATACGAACTAAAATAAGCATGTGACGCTCTTCGTAAAATATGTTTTCAAGGCAGTTTTGAAATCCGATATGGCGGCGATCGTGTGGCTGGATGGGTTAGTCGGGAATGGACACCATCTTTCCCAGCCCTCCCAGCACTCATTTGAACAATGTTAGCGTATAAATGTAACGTTTATTGATCTAACTCAAGATTGCAGTTGTAATCAGCACAATAAAACAACATTTTATTGCCTATATTAGTGAAAGTATGAAACTTGTTATTCCCTTGGTCATAGTTTGAACTGAATTCATTTTTACCTTGTAATTGGTGGTTTTATCCTTACTGCCATCACAACTGAAACTCCACTGTGCTTATTTGATTGTTAATATGCACATTTTGGTCTTAATTCACTCCACATTGCACTTGAACCATGTTGCTGTTCCTGGTTCCTAAGCGCTCACTCCAGAAACACAGTTACGAGCAGCAGACGATGATGCCTCTGCAAATTTTTATTCCCTTAATTGTTTACTTTACTCATTATTTAGTTCAACTTTACTTTGTTATTTCAAAATGTTTATTTAATTCATGTCTCTTACCCCTTTTTTGCAACCAAATTACCCCGAAAAATTACAGATATTTCTAAAGTAGATACAATCCAAGGTTTCTAACCTTGTCGTACATCTGGCTGCCGAAAACCATAGCGGAACAGACTACGGATAAGTGGATTACAATGTTTTTTTTTTTTTGCTATCAATGTTTCATTGATTTTAAGTCTATATTACTATTTGATTTTTTTTTAAATAACTGTATGCCAGAAATAAATGTAACCAATAATGTTTGCATGCTAAGAATGGCAAAATCATGTTTCGTTGCCAACATTAGTGGGAGCTTCACACAGGAAGCTTTCCACCCTACGTTGATGCATTATCATAAACTGTTTCCATGAATTCTAGTTGTCATAGTAATGCAATAATGATAAAATTGCTTTAATATTTATGTATATATACTTTCAATTCAAAGGTTAATTTCAACAATTTCCACGTTTTGTGTAAGTCTGATACCCAGTTTGGAGGGTGAACACATACCAATTGGCAACAGAGAGAGAGAGAAAGAGAAAGGAAGGCAAAGGAAGGAAGAAGGACAGGGGTGGTGGTGGAGGGGGGGGGGGGGGGGGGGGGGTGGGGGGGGGGGGGGGGGGGAGAGGGTAGGTGGAGCTTTTACGAGTGTTCGTATCCATTTCTGGATAATGGAGTTTTTGTCTCTTGGTACAAGGACAAGTGTCGTTATTCTTTACGATTCGTGATTCACGATACCCTTATAAATTACGGCACTGGGTGTAATGCAATATAGCAAAATCTCGTCCTGACACGAGTGTTCGATACAGAAATATTGTCAAAAAACGTGCTTGCACTGTTACTGAAACCCTTAGGTAGTAGGTATGCTGCTTAGTTGTCAATCAAGTTTTTGTAATCAAGTATTTTTTAGAAGCTAGCCTTTGTGTAAATTTGTATTTTTCTCAATGAAAACATATGCCCCTCAATGCTAACTTTCCTCTTTTAACGACTTTCTGGTCATTGCAAATTGGGCCATATTAATTTCTTATGGTGCGAAAACAGCAAGAGGCCCAGGGAGTGAAAGCGATTGCGTCACACTACGGCGGTAATCCGGCAGTAAAACATCTTCATATATCCAAAAAGTAAATAATAAAGGTATATATGTGCATTACGATTATAACAATTACATGAATAGCTGATAACAATCTGCATGAATAACTGGTAAACTGTTCTGCAAGAAAGTTGAGTATAGCAATTCATCTACAATAGGTACGAAAGTCAAGATGTTGTGACGTCATAATACAGGACTTAAAAGAACGGTCTAATTCCGAAAAATAATTACTTAAATTTGAGTCAGAATCGAGTTACTTTTTCAATAACGAATATTTTCAAATTAATCATCATAAATATGTAAAATACTGATGTTTTACTATTTATTTAAATAATTATCTAGTGCACGCTTCGTCATCGTCTTCTACCAAAACAGTAGTTGCCTTAAAAATGTTGTGGTTAGGGACCGTGTTCCGATTGTTGTGATGAAAGTCTATGGGTACAAGTGGTGTGCGGATTTATCACAGGAAATGGGAAGTTTGTTGACACAAGCGACCCCGCAAACATCGAGATGGCGTCAATCTTCTAAAATATTTAAGCGTAAGTACAAATTTCGAAAGGGTTTTGGTGAGATTTGCACTGCTTTGGCCACCACTACCCTCTGTTTAAAGCTTTAAATTTGGCCTTAATTTCTAACTTTGGAGAAAATACTTACATCGAAAGTAGAGTAGAGGTCTTTAGCTCCGTGTCTCACCAACAACAAGTCGTGACTGATGCCCATCTCCGGTGTCAGGACGTGTTATAAGTACTTTTTGTGGACGGTGGCATGCCGTGACCATCGGTGTGTTGAGCCACTCCATGCGGTTGTTTACCCTATTTGTAGTATGTATACATATTATAGCAATTTTATCATTACTGCATTACTATGACAACTAGAATTCATGGAAATAGTTGTAAATGCATCGGTGTACGTGTGAAACTCCAC
This sequence comes from Macrobrachium nipponense, assembly GCF_015104395.2. Classification (NCBI taxonomy): domain Eukaryota; kingdom Metazoa; phylum Arthropoda; class Malacostraca; order Decapoda; family Palaemonidae; genus Macrobrachium; species Macrobrachium nipponense. The sequence goes on along the minus strand of NC_087211.1, from coordinate 80,312,329 downwards.
TAGATTGGCAACGATGAGTCATTTTTCGTCGCGTCGTCTGCTCCTTAGTACATCAGAAATATTTTTAATTTTTCGGGGTTAATTTAGTTGCAAAAAAGGGATAATAGACATGAATTAAATATACATTTTGAAGTAACAAAGTAAAGTTAAACTAAATAATGAGTAAAGTAAACAATTAAGGGAATAAAGCTTTGCACCTCATAAACAGTGTAGTCGTCTGCTGCTCGTAACTGTGTTTGTGGAGTGAGTGGTTAGGAACCAGGAACCGCAATGTGGTTCAAGTGTATTTGGAGTGAATTAAGACCAAAATGTGTATCATTACAATCAAATAAGCACTGTGGAGTTTCAGTTGTGATGGTAGTAAGGATAAAACCACCGATTACAAGGTAAAAATTAATTTCAGTTCAAACCATGACCCCGGGAATAAAAAGTTTCATACTTTCACTATTATAGGCAACAAAATGTTTTATTGTGTTGATTACAACTGCAATCTTGAGTAAGATCAATAAACGTTACATATATACACTAACATTGTTCAAATGAGTGCTGGGAAGGCTGGGAAAGATGGTGGATTGTCTGTGGTTAGAACGGCCAGTCACACGATTGCCGCCATATTGGATTTCAAAACTGCCTTGAAAACATATTTTACGAAGAGCTCACACGCTTATTTTAGTTCGTATGGGGCTTTCATATATCACATTATGTTGACAAAACTTCAATCTTTTGAATGGTATCTTTAAAGTTGTAATTGTAGTCTTGTTTCACCAATTAAATATCGAGTGAATAAGACCTGGCCACGCGATGACGATGGATCGTCTGTGGTTGTTTACCCTATAAAGTGACAAGGGCTAGGATAATTTTACAGGTGGGTAGAATGCAGACTGAGGGGTCACGACTTACTTTTTGGAGGCTAAAGTGTTACTTTGGGGGGACAGGTATTATAGGTTATGCTAGTTTTGATTATGATAGCTTAGTTAAGTTGACTCAGCGCTCACCGATCCTTCCTTCAAAATAGTACGAAGCCATCGATTAGGTTAGCCTTTACCAGTGTTGGATTGGCTTGTTAGAGTACAAAAGTGAAACAGTTAATGAAAACGATTGAATGGGAGCTCCCAAAGAATTCTAAAACCTTTGTAACATCAAAATAATCTATATATGACGTACCTATACTATATGACATGTCTTTCATCTTCTCTTAATAGCAAACTTGGTAACCATTTAGTAATTGCTATGTGACTGTAAAGTGATGAGATCCTTACTAGGCTAGATTATTTAGCCACTGTTGGCCAGATTTAACTGGCCAACTTTATTGGTTAGGCCGTTGCCAGTTAAGGTTAGGCTAGGATAGTCTGGTGAATCGCCTGTAAAACTGCAGAACGGTTGCATAGGCAATGCAAGACAAAAATCACATTTTAAAAGGTATATATACCATATATCAAATTTCATAAGCTAATTAATGTAAACCTACCTTGGAGTACTATGCCCAGCCCCCCTCAGTCCCACCTCCTTTAAGGTAAATTCTTTTGGGGTATGGGGCTACCAAAGTCCCTGTGCAATTCACTGGTTATAGGGTAAGTTTATGGCAATTTTTTTACTAGCAATTGTTGGAACTAGATTACTTCTCGCAAAATTCAAAATGAGTTCATACTAGTCCATTATTGGGTTATAGACAGAACGTTTGTCTCTCATAATTTTAGCCCATTAGATATCCTATAATCAGAATATGAGAAAAAGTTGACCAGCATAGACCCATATTTGATTTTCATTTTATGTAAAAATATTACTGTTAGCTCAAAATAGGGTTATGAACAACAACAAAATGTGGCCACACGTAGATATTTAGCCGTTTAAAAAGAGGCTGCTGGTTCATTCTAGCAGAGTTGGTTTCTCATAAGTATAAGTCTTGTTGACTGCAGATTTTTAATAGATTAACAAACACCTAGAAAAGTTGAAGTGAATAAAAGAGTTAGCATACACATCTTCAAACTAGAAAGTTGACTTTATGACTCTGTTGGTGTTGGGTCTTGCAGGGACCTGTTGACGTTTGTAAGATATGCAGAAAATATATAGGGAAAATATGGATTCAGTATAAGCTAGGTAACAGTAAATATGTGGCCAACTAGAAATGGAAGTAAGGGTTGATATATATAATAAAGCTCTAACACAGATTGAACTGTATCATCAGCATCACGAAACAAAAACATTCAACGAAATAAAATATCAAATCTGTAATCAAAGGTGATTGCTTCATTCGCGAGAAAGGTTTTTCTGTTATCAGATGATTCACAATAGATGAAGCGAGAGACTTAATTTTGGCTGTAATGTTTATTTTTTTGTAGGAGTTGTAGTTTTCTTTACACTTTATAGAACACCCCTCGGCTTTCAATTGAAGTCAATCTCTTTTTCAATATATTGATTAAAATGCCTAATACTTTCAGATTAAAACTTTGATGCTACTTGTATCACATTCAGTTCAAGAAATATTTATAGGATCCCACGGAAAAAACCCCATACTTTACCAATTCTTCAAGGTGTTTTAAAATGTAAAAAATGTCCAATGCTTTTAGATTAAGAATATTTTTCAAACAGATTTTTCCATGAAAACTTCTCTTTTTTTCAAAGCACTTCATTGACTGAAAATTTTTCTCGTAGTTAAGACTGTTCATTTAAAATCCCACGCATGAAAGACAAAAATCCCAAAATGTGTTCAAAGTAGATTTGAACTCAGTGTCCAATATAATTCATTTTTTCTCAAAGTACTTATGAATATTTTTTCCATTGTTTAAGGATGAATATTTTTTCCATTGTTTAAGGATATGTAATTTAAATTTTGATAACCGCCATTATAGTCTTCTAAGGCTTTTCAGATGAATATTGCTTCGAGGCTTGCAAACTTCGGGACCTTATTTAGTTTAGTAGATGTTATTCAACGAACACGTTATACATATTGGTCTCTGGCAATTTATCCTAATCAGAATTTTTTTCTTGAACAGCGACTTGGAATTACCGAAGGTTGGTCGATGTTCCTTGATAGTTTCCCCGAGGAATCCAGTGACATCAGACAGCTCATTCCTTGTAAGCATCGAAGGGATGCTTTTGTCATATGTTGTGCAACAACAAACTTGTTACCCAAGTGCTTCAAGACACAAAAAGGAACCAAGATGGAAGGAGAACTTGAAACCCAATTGATAGCAGGCACTTCAGCCGAGATAGTACAGGTAGGCAGACAGATATTCCCTCATTCTTCGATAATGTTTTACGTAAAATAAGTTTTGGGGCGAAATCGTGTTTCCCATATGCAATTTCGACCCAAACAATGTATTCACGTCTAAAGTTTATGAATGTTTCCGGGGGTAGTTTATGTGAATTATTCTTCTCTTTGATACAGTACTTTGACACTAAATGAAAATAGCTGGCATTTTTGGTCTAGAACACCATCGTATTATAGTCCAGTAAAACTATACTTAGGAACTCTGGGTGATCTTTAAAGTCACGGGTACTGATAGGATCATTATTCGGTTGGATCACTGATCGTATATTTTTTTTTATATATATATGATAGAGTTCTTTAGAATAGCGGCAGTTTCAACGGTATTAAACTTATGCCGATTTTTCTCTGTTTTTATTTTTCTATAATAGAAAATCTATTGTTTCGGCTTTGTCTGTCAGTCCGCACCTTTTTCTGTCCGCACTTTTTCTGTCCGCACTTTTTCTGTCCACCCTCAGATCTAAAAGCCCTACTGGGCTAGAGAGCTGCAAATCGGTACGTTGGTCATGTATAAATGTATATACATATATAATGTGTGCTTAATTATTTATACATATATATGTATATACATAATTATATGTGCATATATATACGTATATATAATTGTCCTCGTATAATTGCTGTCCAACTCCAAAACATCAGTTTTCTCTATAGTTACTTTTTTTATTTTTTTTTTTGCCTATGTCGTCTGGTTAGTGAAATGTGGTTTGTGTCTTCCGCGCGTCTCTCTCTCTCTCTCTCTCTCTCTCTCTCTCTCTCTCTATAGTATTTTTCATTTTTCTTACTGGCTATACGAATTCCCATCTCTCTCTCTCTCTCTCTCTCAATAACGAACGAGATAACCACGTATTTTTCTCAGTTCCCATTCGATGTGCATAACACCAGTCATCAATGTAATAGTTACTGATGATACGATCAAACCTTTTCCTCAGTTATGGTGCAGATAAAAACTCGGCAGCTTTTACGTTTTTATAAAGTAAATTCATCTGCTCGTTAAACTTATCATCAGGTTGGCGTTATTGGACAAATAATTGAAAATACTCAAAGAAACTCCGCAGTTACCGGGAATCCATCACCCAAAGACAAGCAAATTTGAGAGTTCGAGCGCCGTTTTGGGGATGTTTGCCTACAAGATTGTTTCTCGATCCCCGAGAGAAAATCCGTTTTGGTGAGAATCCGTTTTGGGCGATTTTTGAGCAAAGTTTATGCTTCCTCTTCTCAAGTACTGTATATACAGGGGGTCTATAAAGTCCCAGTACCATTACATTAAATAAAGACCTGTTATGGTACTGGGACTTTATGGACACCCTGCATGATCAATTCTCACGAGGCCCAGTTCAACAACTGCTTTCTTCCATTGCTTCAAGGCATTGAATTCTCTCCTTACTTCGGTATTTCTACGTATATCGTCGTCTATCGTTAAGAGGGTTATTCTCGCTTCATTTGAGATTTAAGTGACTACATTGCCATATCTTTGTTTTTTGTTTTTTGTGTGTGTGTGTGTGGCTCTGCTCATTCGCTTGTCTCGGTGCGTTTGAAGTGCCACGAATAAGACTGGTACTGTACGTTGGTCATTTTCTTTTCATTTAGTTTAAGATGCTGTGTGTTTCCACAAGCAGTGATTTCGATATCCAATAGGCTTTTCTAAAGTTGACTTACCAGCGCTCTGGAAAACCTGAATAGATCAGAGAATAGCAAACTGTGTTTAACTGCTCAGCCGTGTTTCTTGGCAAATTTCCTTTCCCAATTACGTATCAGTGCCTGCCTGTGACAAAGTCATCATAACACAGCTACTCCATTGAGGAGTGAGAGATGTGTATTTCTGGTGATAGAAGTTCACTCTCGACGTGGTTCTGAAGTCACGTAAAGCCGTCGGTCCCGTTGCTGAATAACCACTGGTTCCATGCAACGTAAAAACACCATACAAACAAACAAATTATTATGCAATCCCAGAAAGAGAGTCCTCGTTTTAGGCCACATATGAACACTAAACAGGAGTCCTCCTCTTTTTGTCATTTACAAAATATCGTAAGTGCATAATTCTCGCTCCGCATGGTTTAGTATTGGTCTCTTTCCCCTCAGCTTCCATGTTTTTTTAATGCTTCCCCCGCTTCAGTAATTCGTAACTTATATATTCCTATTGAAACAAATAACGCCAGATATTTCACAGTCGCAGAGTCAGTCCTTTGAGGTTAAGCTCCCTCCACACTACTCAAGTTCCTTCGGCTGCTTGTCAGGTTGGCCTCTTAAAATTGTTAAGAAACATCGGATTTTCAAGTAATTGTTAACTTACCTGGAGTCTTTCACAATAGAGATTTAATCTGCTACAGGTCTGGTAAGAAAACTGTGTGAGTCAGACTGGTATAAGAAGACACCATTATGATCAAGTGTTACGTGAAGGGCAGTTAGAGGGCATCGCTAACGAAGACCGTTTCACAACAATTCTTCCAGACGTCAGGTGGCTTCTCGGTCATATTCTGTATTGAATCAGGTTGAGAACTTCAGAAACAATGTTGAACAGGTGCTGTGATTAAGATGGGCAGGGTGATATCGTTATTGGAAATAGTTCATCAAGATTTCCACCATACTTCAGGTGTCTTCTCGTTATTAAACTTTGACATCGCTGTTGTGTGGTTGTGCATTTCTTCATTTTGATGTGCTGTGTACAGTAAGAATAGAGCTGAGTTTCATAGGCAGGAATATTCAGATACATTTGCATGGATCATTCAGAAACAATTAAAACACCAAATAACAGTAGGTGAGGGGATAGTAGGAGAATAAAGACGGGGGAAAAAAGATTCGAAGAGGACGAATGATGAAGGGTAAAGATTGACAATGAATGGAAAATTTTTCAATAGTCGAAAACTGTTACAACTACTTAACAGGAGAGAGGAGAGCCGAATAATTACACATGAGAACCAGAAATGCATATAAATGAATTGTAGAGGTTTTATGGTGGCTTCAATTGAGCGTGGATAAAGTTGATCCTTACTTGAACATTTTTGAAAGTCGGAAGAATCCACAACTGCACTTGGCAAAGTATTCCACATTTGAGTCGTAGCTAGACTAAATCTCCCAGCAAACTGGGCAGTAGTGAACCTGATACCAGTAAACGACAGCAGAGTTTGCAGCAGCCTACCTAGTGTTGCGAGCATAAGCTGCTAGGGCCGGTAAAGAAGAGTGCAGAGGACGTTTGTCACTGTCATTAATACATTTTATGCAGCAAACATAATGAACCCACCTTACGTCTACGGCCCAAGTCAACATTCAAGAGTTTGCAAAATTAACTTTTCTGACGACACAACTCGTCCTAATGAGAGTTTGGGATGAGAGGCAGCACAGGAAGACCACAGTGGAGAACATTACTCCAAACGAGGATGAAGAAAAGTTTAAACACTCAGTTATAATAGCTTTATCACGTATCATTTAAAAACATTTTTAGCAAGGAACCATCTTTTTGAGAAACTGAAAACAATTCCACGTATATGCCTTTCAAAAGTCAGTGCATTATCAAAAGCTACGCCCAAAGTGTTAATCACTGACATTTAAAACAGTATCATTTAAATGCAAAGGCAAAATTGTTCTGGGTCGACTGACTATATACTTTTGAGTTTTGGAATAGCCAAGTTTTATACAGACTGCAGTAACTATGTACAGGCCAATATCTGTTCTCCCTGTGCTTCCCAGAGTTGCTGAAAATCTTATTTTTACAAGAATATGTAATTTAAAAGGACTGTTAGCTGATAGTGTGCATATAGTAATCAGTTAGGACCTGCAATGCTCTTATACATTTAACATATCATTTATAAGAGAACCTTGAGGAAGGTTTTGAGTGTAGAGTAATTCAAACCGATTTTAATACTGCTTCAGATTTAGTAAGTCATAAGGCACTGATTTATAAACATCAGAATCTTGGAGTTAGTGGATATGTTTTAGGATTACTTCAAAATTTCTTTGCAGGTTGGCAGCAGTGATTTGCTGCTGATGAGATCTTTAGCAAACCAAAACCTTTATCGTCAGGAGTTCTACAGGATAGTTTTCTGGGTCCGCTTTCTTCTGACTTCTTCTTTTTAGTGTATACAAGCAATATGGTTGTTGGCCTGGAAAACCAGATTGTTTAGTATGACGTTGCTGCAACACTTGAGGGTGTAGTAAAGTCTCCACTAATGATAAATGAAGCTGCCCTTAGCCACAATAGAGCCATGAGGTATTATAGGCTCACTTCTTACTTTTGAGAACATTCAATGAAAGTGTCAGCAAATGCCTCAAGAAAGTTAAGTACTATATTGCACTTAAAGGCTTTATATATTTTTAAATGATAAAGTCAGTGCAACCTTTTCGAGTTCAGCTGACTGTCCTTCTTGAAATGTTAATCTCGCTTTCCATGATAGGCAAGCTCAGATGCAGCATTAAAAGATGGCTCATCTTCAAGACGATCATCGGGAATTTTAGAGGAATTCTCCTCAGGATAATAGTGCTAACAGGATCATTTAAACACCCCAGAACTTATAACAGCCCTTTGTGTTCCTAGAGACTTAAGATCTTGCTTTATTTGGAAGGCCTGATTTACTCAATAGGACTAAATCATCTAAATTGTTTCATACTGACCACATTCTATAAAAAGATGATTCTTTTGTTTCTAAATGAATTTTAACTTGACCTCTTGCCTATCTCTGCAGTTCACCAAGCAAAGAAGAATGGTTTTTACATAAGATTTATATCTGTTCAACATAAAGTGTCTAGTGTTTCTCTCTCTCTCTCTCTCCTCTCTCTCTCTCTATCTCTTCTCTCTCTATCTCCTTCTCTCTCTTCTCTTCTTAGCTTCTCTTGTCTCTCCTCTCTCTCTCTCTCTCTCTCTCTCTCTCTCTCTCTCTCTCAACAGGAGTCTTTCCTTCTCAGGTGTTTTGTGGCAAGATCATGGGTATAAAATGGAGTGGTGCTTAGCAGAAGCAACCAATCAACTGAGATGGGAGAAAAGTTTCACTGATCAGCCCGGAAGAAACTAGCGAAGGCTCTCAGGACTGTCACCATGGCGTCCCTCAGACGATTCGTACCATTTGTACTACCTCTCTGGATTGGCTTCTTTCTGATCGCTGCCTCGACCCAAGGTGAAACAATTTTAATTCCTGGTCACACATTTTATAACACATAGTCATATTTTATTAACTAGATGGAAAAAAATGCTTATAGATGGTAGGTTTGGCATGGGAGGGAGGGTTCGAAATGTGCTTATAATTTGAAAGTGTTTTGTATACGGTAAAAGGAATTAGGATAGCTTACAATGTTTTCACATTGTATGCTATCCTCGTTTCCTTTTCGAAAATAGGCTGAGATAAATGAGACGGCAAGAGCCGTATCTTTTGTCAGTATGTCGGGTTTTTAGAGGATGCCGACGGCTTAAACGTTCAATAGGGTATAAATATTATGCTCATAATGTTTACCATGCCCGTAGGTAAGCACTCAGTGATTTTGACTTAAAGTTAAGTGGTAGAGATGAACTTTTACTGCACAGATATTGTTATTGTTTTTAGGATTTTTTGTCTCTTAAGGAGATAGGGCCATCAGTGAACCCTAGACGCGTCAACCTTTCGGCCTTTTACTTGACCGCCTCTCCCGCCGCAGTGGTTGCCTTGAAGCTCTGAATTTCGTAATCCTAATTCAAGATTTTCATCTTTAATAACCGTGAGGAGAAGTCCAGACACCTTATGTACCGCCCCCGCCCCCCACCAACAAAAAAAATAAGATGAACAGATTGTTTTCAAACATTTGGGCAGAGTACTTCGTCATCGAGTCAGAAAATGTTTGACCCATCCAGTGGCTTAGTTTTTACAGATATTTTAAAGACGACAAAGAACTATTCGGATTTATTCTTCGGACTGGTAACAATATAGAACCGCCCCACTTGCATCCTCTAGAGCCAAAATGATGCCGATAAAAATGCATTCTCCAGCCATGTAAAATGTGCGGTGATCGTCTTCTTTTTACCTCGACTAAAGTCCCAGTTCTCCTGAGTCTCCAGATTTTTATTCGTCTAGCGAATTGATCATTCACTCTTGTTGATAATTACGGAACTTTCCATCAAGTATGAATCCATTCCCTGTGATACGTGTGTAAGTGTGTATGCAACACGAGACCTTCTAGGTTATATTTATAGAGTTGCTTGATCAGACCATGTGTGTAAGTGGTATGGAAGACTGAAGCCTGTAGCTCTTAAATCCGAAATTAAGCAACCAGTTTGAAAAGAGATTTGAAAGCCTTTCCAGTGGAGGATGCTTTGTGTAAACTTGATACTTTCAGAACTTCTATAATGATTGAACACAGTCCAAGTTATGGAAGAGCTTAATAATGATATCTTAGATATTTTGACTTAGTAACTAATTATTTGTATGCATTTTTGAAGGTATAGCTAAAGGTGGCTGTTAAATCGATCAAATCGGTAAGCAAGACTTAACGCAGACTTTCTATTTTTGTTTTACCAACGAAGCAAAGGCAACTCATCTTCTTAAGACAATTAAGGCTATTTAAACTTCATAGTACAGATTACTCAAACTCTTTTATGTCATCACATTCTTGTGGTGGTCGTATGCTATGACTGTTTTCAAATAGTCATTACTGTATTAACAGGAATATTCTGTTATCATTTCTGCCAACTAATGTCATCCTTTCTTCTTTCTAATACAGTGAATGCCCAGGGTTATGGAGGAGGAAACCCTGCACCTGCCAACACCGCCACCACCTTGGGATATAATGATACAAGTAAGTTGTTTCAGATATCGAATTAATTATCAAAGGCAATTGTTATTGTCGGTTGGTTAATTAATCCGTACTTACGTTACTCTTCTGCTAAATAGTCATTTCGGACAGCTTATTTTTAGGAAGTCCTGTCAGTTTATCTGCTAGTGAACAATTCAGTCTCCAAAAAGGAAGAAAAAGGAAGAATCACTTTTAAGCTTTTTAATAATTGCAAAATTCGAGTCGTCTGTATCAGTTGTCAATTGTTTATCTCGACGTAGCGTGTGAAGGAATATTTCAAATTTCTCCTTCGTTAAGCATCCAGTGACGGATATTGTTGCAAGGATGATGCATTATTGCTTACTACCATTAGGAATTTGTCTGAATACAAAAGTTTAGAAATGAATAATGGGTATTCTTGCAAAATTCCAACTTGCTTGGGAGCTCATCCTCAATTATTTTTTTCACCAATTCCAGCTGACGTCTCTTTGTAATTCCATCCGTTTGGAATTCCGTTTGGGGTACTGCAAGTAAGATAAGGTTGGGGGGATCTGAGTGGTTTCGTGGCCTATTCTCTCCTTTGGAAAGTAGAGATAAGAACAGGTAAACTAAGAATAATCAAATCTTTTTCGGGGAATGACATCACCGTCATCCATCATCTTGGGGAGATTTCGTAGCAAAATTTCATAGTCACGTGTTTTGTCTGTACGTCAGATCTTTAGTGGGTCGTGACGACTTAATGGTCCAAAAGGGTAAATATATTTATCTCTAAGAATGCTATTCATGGAGGCATGCACCCAGTGCTTTCTACTGTTTAATGTTAGGTTTTATCGCCAAAATTATTTTTAGGGTTTTCATTTGTAATAATATTGACAAATTTAAAGATAGAGCTTCAAAACTAAGAATTCCATAAGACCGTGAAGGGGAACTTTAGTTGCAAAGCACTCCAGGTATCCTTGTACACCTCCCCCCCCCCACAACAACAACAAAAGGACTACGTAGTGAATAGTGTTCAGATATTTGGGAAATTTACCTTAAGTGATGTGGGTGCACCTTGTGTAGGGATATTTTCGTGTGTTACTGTTAATTCCTTTTTTTCCCCCGAAGATTAGCCTGTTTTATTTATTGCAACACTTCGTTTTTTTTTTTTTACCTGAAGGACATTTTTTTTAACTGGTAACAGCTTAGAGCCACTTCAGGGCCCACACCCCCCCACCCCCCAAACCATAGAGCCAAACGGAAATGAACAAAAATAGTAAAAATTAAAGTGAGTTACTTTAATATTTTCTCTGTTGTGTCTCGGCTCGAGTTACACTATACAAAAAGTGATGTTTCCATCCCTCCAATATAATGATTTTTATTGTTTTAACTCGCTTTCTAGAGGGTTTTTCACTTACATTCATCATCGATTTGCTGTGTAAGAATGTCACTTATGATTTCATTGCCAAAGTTTTTAGTTCTATATATTTCCGTCTGTTCAAGAGTCAAGAGTCACTGCTTGAGAAGAATTCAGAAACATAACACTGCAGTATTTTGATTTTGAGTCTCTAGCTAAATTTTGCAGAAACAAAATCTCAAGGTGTTGTGGAATGCAAAACAAATAACGGCATGAATTTTGGAACCAAAATAGAAGATTGGCCAAGTCTAGGGATTCTGAACACGCGATTTCTTGAGAACTATGTTAATAGTAGTGAAAGATAATGGCAGAAGAATGATACTGGTGATGATGCTAATGACAAAGATGTTTGCTTATTACGGTTGTCTCCGCCAAGTTTGTGTCTTTTCTGTGTTTGCTCCATTCCCTGTATCATGCGGTGCACTGTAGGTATTACTTGAGGTTTGTTACAGCGTCCCTTCGGCCCCCTAGCTGCAACCACTTTCGTTCCTTTTACTGTACCTCCTTTCATATTCTCTTTCTTCATCTTACTCTCCACGCTCTCCTAACACTTGATTGATAGTGCAACTGCTTTGAGGTTTTCCTCCTATTACACATTTTACTGTCAATTTCCATTTCAGTGCTGGATGACTTCATAGGTCCTAGTGCTTGGCCTTTTGCCTAAATTATATAATATTCATTTCAACTCAGCTCATCCAACCAGGTTATACTGCTTTGAGAAACTATTGCTACTTTGAAATGATACAAAATAGAAAAAGTTTTCATATGAACTTGAAAGTTTCGAGTGGTAGCTGTTATCCACAGGACATGAATCATTCCTTGATAGGGACCGCCACCCCCCCCCCCCCCCAACGGTTTTAACCCGGCATGTATCCACCTTTGCGGCGTGTTTAGTACCAGCCCGTTGTGGATGACCGTGAAGACACAAATAAAGACTGTAAATATCATAGATATAATGACCCCAAAGAAATATTAGT
>NC_087211.1:80274956-80294956 GCF_015104395.2 Macrobrachium nipponense | reverse complement strand
CTAGGAATTTTATTTGGCTTCTATTGTATTCTTATTGGTATTAGGATGAATAAAAAAAGATTATTGGCAAAAGTATGTTTTATTTTGAGTGCCCTACTAAAAATGTTACACATATGGATTTCTGTAGCATCTGAACTGAAACACTAAAAAAACACAGTTTTTAGTGTTCCCAAATTTTTGTTTTGGTGATAGTGGAATCTTAACTTTCAGGAAATACTTAAAGAGATTAGGCATCCTGCTCACTAAATAACATAAAACTTATTAGGTGATGTTAAATAATGTATAGTGGGATTTTGCATTAGTAAAAATTACATTACCTTAGATACCTACTTCAGTACCAAAGGTTAGATGTTCCCCAATTCTGATTCACCATCTTCGTACTTATATCTACAAAAGACTTATTTTGCCATGCAATTGTAACAGCCAAAAATAGCACGGAAGTCTAGATAAAAGGGATTTTGACGTAAGGAAAAATCTATTTCTGGGCGATTGGTTCGTGTCGCCCAGCGAAATATCCCTTTAATCCATTATTTCTAAGGTAAATGCACTAACACATACCAGAGAATAAATAAAATAAAGAAAAGGTCAGTACTACTGACTCGCTCACCCTCCAAGAGGGTGTCGGTATGAACACTAGGGCGAGTGAGACCACTACCACGAACCACTTACCAATAGAAATCTCCCACTACAAAACCCCCACAAGAGGGGAGCCGACCCACAGAGTGGGCAGCAACTACTACTACTCCATCCCATGCTGCCGACTGCTGCGCCTCTGGTGGCCATCCTGAAGTTAGCAGACAATCTTGAGCGCAGGGGATGGTTAGGGTGGGATTTCGCTGGCGACACGAACCAATCGCCCAGAAATAGATTTTTCCTTACGTCAAAATCCCTTTTCTGGGCTCAGTTCGTGTCGCTGCGCGAAATCGTACCAGAGAATTAGCACAAGATTGTAAAGAAAATAAATAAAGCAATTATAATAATAAACTGAATTTGAACAAACTTAGAAAATAATATAATAAACAAATGTATATGACTTAGTATACAAAACCCGTAACCATTGCAAATGTAGATGTGTCACCCTAGCATAAAAATAAGGGGACCACATCATAGAGATCAGAATATACAAACAATTGTGGGTGACCCTAGCAAAAAAATAAGGGACACCCACTGTAACATCACAAGAGCAGCTAAGACTCAAGGTAGACGTAGATGAACATGGTAGGTATAGACAAACTGTTGAATGAGATAGGTAGAAAGGAGAACTGGATCTTCAACTTAAGATTAAGCAGAGTCGGGGGAAACTATGTTACCCGCCGCAACTGCTGAAAATTTCAGAGCTTCCAAGGACTTTAAGTAATGACGCTTAAATACTGTCGGCGATTTCCATCCAGTATACTTTTTAAATCATCAAAATTCATGTGTTGGAAATAGTTAATTGAGGTGGCAACTGCCCTGACATCATGAGCTTTAGGGAAGGAATCAGGGTTGGCTTGCTTAATAAAGTACAGGATCTGTTGCCTGATACCTTTAATAGATAAAGTACCGCCTTTTTCTCTCTTAAAGAGAGGACCTGACGAGGATGAGGAAGTCCTGGACAGAAAGGCTCATAAGGTCGATACTGGACAAAGAGAAACATCTTGTGGAAGGGGTATAACCTTCCACGGTTCCCACCTCATCAAAGGATCCTCATTCTTTGCTAAAAAGCTACGTTCCGGAGAAAGTAGAACTTCCCCTGTGGGAAGAAATTCTATATGATTCGAATCTCTGGATAACGCCGACAGTTCTGAAATTCTAGCTCCTGAAGCCAAGCTTAATAAAAATAGAGTTTTTCTTAAGAGCATTATAAATGAACATGTCGTATTGTCTGTTTCTGAAGCCAGCTTTAGAACATCATTCAAGAACCACGATACTGACGTAGGCCTCACTGAAGGTCTAAGTCTAGCACAAGCCTTGGGAATAGACGAGAAGTAAGAATCTGTCAAGTCTATGTTGAACCCGAGTTGAAAAATCTTTTTCAAGGCTGACTTGTTTGTCGTAATAGTGCTAGCTGCTAAACCTTTTCAAATAAAGATCTGAAAAAGGATATAGCTGAATTGATTGTCATGATTCTAATATCTGATTCTCTCAGGAAGGTTGCCAACTTTTTGACTGCAGCATCATACTGTCTCAAAGTTGAATCTCTTTTATCAGATTCCAAGAAAAGAATATTTCGTGGATCAATATCTGCATCTTTTTTAGCCGCAAACTTCATGAAGTCCATAAAGTTAGGGTTTTGAGAATTCCTGAGGAAGCGAACACAGTCTTCTTGCGTTTGTACTGACTGGGAGAGCCTGGGATTGGGAATTCGAAGAGGACGAAGACCCAGTTCCAGAATCAGAGGGTACCAATTGCTCTTCGGCCAGTCTGGGGCTACTAGAGCTACTTGACCCTTGAACGTCCTGAGTTTGTTCAGTACCTTCAGGAGAAGATTCACTGGAGGAAAGACATAAATCTTCTCCCAGTTGTTCCAATCTATGGACGGGCGTCCGTGGTCGTAGGCCAGAGGGTCCAGGTTGGGGGCCACATAACATGGGAGTTTGTGGTTCGCTTGAGATGCGAATAGATCTACTTGTAGACCTGGAACCCTCCGGAGAATCCATTGGAACGAACTGTTGTCCAGTGACCATTCCGACTCCAGAGGAACTGAGCGGGATAGAGCATCTGCTATGACGTTTCTCACTCCAGCTATATGGGTGGAGGAGAGGTGCCAACTGAACTTGTCCGCCAGGGAGAAGATGGCTACCATGACATGATTCAGATGTCATGACTTGGAGCCTCCCCTGTTTACGCAATGGACTACCACTGCGCTGTCCAGAACTAGCTTTATGTGGGAGTTCTTTGGCGGACGTAACCTTTTCAGAGTCAAGAACACTGCCATCGCTTCTAGTACGTTTATGTGAAGCCGGCGGAACTGGGGTGACCAAGTTCCTTGAACCTTCTTGAACTGAGAATATCCTCCCCAGCCGCTTAATGAAGCGTCTGTGTGGATGGTAATCCCCGGAGGAGGAAACTGAAGGGGTACTGATATTGACAGGTTCTTCACTTTTGCCCAAGGGCGTAGACGATTCCGTAGAATCTGTGGGACTGATGACAACTTGTCCCTGGATCTGACATTTGCTCGCGAGCGCCAGATTCTGGTTAGGTCTTTCAGTTTGGCTTTCATCAAGATGTTTGTCACTGAGGCAAATTGGAGGGAACCCAGGATTCTTTCCTGGCTTCTTCTTGAAGCAAATTTGTGTTCTAGAAATTGCTTTACTGACTTCGCTATTTCCTTTTTCTTGGGTGATGGAATCGACAGAGTATGGGAGGATAGATTCCATTGAATGCCCAGCCACTGAAAGTTGGACTCCGGAGTGAGTCTTGATTTTGTCCTGTTTATCTTGAACCCAGGTACTCTAGGAACTGGATTACTTTCAGTGTGGCTTTGTGACATTCCTCGACTGTTGGAGCCCAAATCAACCAATCGTCGAGATACGCTACTACCATTATCCCCTGAGACCTCAGTTGTTGGACGACTACTTCCGCCAACTTCGTGAACACCCTGGGTGCCACGTTCAGACCGAAGGGAACTACCTTGAAGGAGAATGCTTGATCTCCTATCTTGAAGCCCAGATAAGGGCGAAAGTGTCTTGCAATAGGGATATGATAGTATGCGTCTGTAAGATCGATAGAGGTGGTGACGGCCCCACGGGGAAGTAAGGTCCGCACCTGCGAGATGGTCAGCATTTTGAACTTGTCGCAGCGAATGGCCAAGTTTAAGCGGGACAAGTCTAAGATTACCCTTCTTTTTTGTGAGCCTTTCTTTGGAACGCTGAATAAGCGACCTTGAAATTTTAATCTGTTGACTCTCGCTATTGCTCCTTTCTGAAGGAGGTCCTCCGCATACTCCGTCATTTCTTTTGATGGAAGTTGAAGGAAAGGTCTGGGTGGAGGGGGATTCGCAACCCAACTCCAACCCAGGCCTTTCGACACAATACTCTGTGCCCACTTGCTGAATCCCCACCGGTGCCGGAAGAGAAACAGCCTCCCTCCTACCTTCGAGCTCTCACTGCTGCTGGGTTGAGTGACCTCCGCGGCCTCCCCGGAAGTGTTTTCCCCTGTTGAGAGACCTTCCTGATCCTCTCTGACGAAAGGATCCCCTACCTCTGCCTCCCCTGTCAAAGCGGTCGTATTGCTGAAAGGCCTGGCCTTCGAACACTTGGTTGAAGGCTGGGGAGACAGCGTAGGAGGTGGAAGGTTGAGGCTGGGGGGAAATCACGTAGATGGGCTGTGATTGAGCCTTGGAAGTAGAGGGTTGGGCTGATTGTACCAACGGAACAGCCGAAACAGCCTGGGTGAAGCGTTGTTGCTTTTTCTGGTAAGGCTGATAACGTTTCGGTTTCCTCTGAGACTTACCTCTTGCTGATTGGTCTTGGCGTCTCTTTGCAGTGAGACCCCAACGATCCTTAAGGCTTTGGTTAAGCCTTGTCGCTTCCGCCTGGACCTCCTTTACCATTGAATCAGGAAAGAGGTCTGCCCCCCAGATGTTGGATGAAAGCAACTTATTCGGCTCATGACGAATAGTTGCTTCCTGGAGGACATGTTTCCGACAGTTAGTTCTGGCTGTAGCGAACTCAAACATGTCAGACTGGACTGTTTGCGTCAGTGACTTGGTGAGAAGCTTAAAGAGCGGCTCAGAGCCGTAAGAAATAGTCGCTACTTCCGTCATTGCCATGGTATTAATGGACCTGGCTAGCCTAGTCTTGGCCTCAAATTCAGCTTGAATGAGGCTGTCCGGAAGCCTAGGCAGCTTCTCACCAAACTGATCCATAGCACAGTCTGGCTTGAGTTTGCCCGCCGAAAAGGTGTTGGGTAAATCTTCCCACAATTCTCCGAGTGAAGGGAGCAAAGGAGATGTGGGGTCTGCTTCCCTTAGCTGTGGCAACGACTCCCCCTTCTGGGCCGCTGGAATAGTGACCGTTGCTAATTTGCTGAGAAAGGGAAGAGGAGTTCCCTCCTCCATCGTAAAAATGGTGAAGGGACTCTTGAAGGCTTGAATTCTCGTATTTGAACAATCCATATCCTCTAAACACCTGAGCCATTCTCTTTGAGCCTGGTCACGTGAGTAGAGGACTGTCTCCTTAGGGACTTTGTCATCTCTAGTCATGGCTGCGTCAGTGAGTCTGGCGTAGCCAATGAACGGTGGTTGGAGACCCTCCGGGTAGAACTCGAAGTCCTCAATCCTTCGAGTACCACACTCCGGAATGGAAATAAGACCGTCCTGGAAAGGGGCGTATGACGCCACCCTCCAGGGGTTATTCATAGAGAACGGAGGCAGAGAGTCATGAGGTAGCGTGGGAGCTGAGCTATTCCGGTGCCGAAAGAAAGCTGGGGGAGTAGCTAGAGGGGCCGTGATTAAGTCCGGCGATGATGTTGTCCTGAGACGTAATCCTGTCGGACAACCGGGAGAACATCTGCTCCATGCTGTTCCTCAGAGAGCCGACCAAGTCTCCCATGTGTTGCAACAGTCCAGCATTGGGATCCAAAACCGGAGCTGCTGCGGAGGTGGATGGGTAACTTGGAACAGGTACCAAGGGGAGAGGAGAAACTGCTGGCTCAGCCGGAGTACGTGGCCTCTCCTTGGAAGACCTGCTCTTTGAGGATTTGGAGCTTGAAACAGAAGCTCTAGACCTCTCTGCTCCGGGGTTTGCAGCCGGAGACTTACGAGACGTTGACGCCGACGAAGTCTTTTTGGACGACGACGACGTCTTTTTGAGGGTTTTTACAACCGTCTGTCCCTTGACCTTAGGTCTTACTGAAGCGTCAGGAGAAGTATAAAGGAGCTCAGCTCTTGTAAAGCCTTGGAAGGAAGCTGGAGAATTAGCAGGAGTAGAAGACCCAGTGGCGCCCAAGGGAAGCCCTTGGGCGTCCAACGTACCTACCTCGACCAACAGGTCGTCAACACCTACCATGGGCTCTATATTTAAATCAAGTGTCGCGACGTCCGACGAGATATCTTGGCCTGGTTCCTTTAACGAAGCGGCGAGCTGTTGATGAATCGCCGCCATAGTCGGGGCTGCCTCTGCCGGGTCGACGTAACCCGTCGACTTGCCGCCGGGAAGATTAGGACAGCCAACCTCTTCTCTAGAATGTAGGGCTGTCCCTTGGCGGCGTTCTTCCCGAATCCGCCGACCCAAGCCCTCAGGGTTGCCAGAGCGGTATGGTATCTCTAACGGCGGGAGCCTGGAAGAGAGGGCGTTCATTAGTTTTAAGTTTAAACTTAAGATTAAAACTTAAGTAATAATAGGCTTAGTCTAAAGACATAGGGGATGTAACATCCAATATAAAAAGAGCTTAAGCTTAAAATAAAAGATTAAAATTAAACTTAAGATCTAAAACATTTATTGGAATTACCGAACGGAGTTGGGAATACTTACCCCGTCTAAGAACTGACTCACGAGATCGTAACATATGGTGCAGGTTTCGTGGAACCAGACCTGCAGATTCCCGTGCGGAGTCGCGCATGGAGCGTGGGACCTGCAGACTTCATGTCCACAGGGGTCCTGGAGCATGGCATTGCATCCTGGATGCTCACAGTTGGTGGTCTGTAAGTGAAAAGATACATGAGTACCCTAAAAGACATCACTTACAGGCTAATAGGCTAATAGAACTCCGCTGCATGCCGGAGCGCGAAAAAATTTTGGGCATAACCCCTCCCTTACCGCTGATAAGGCCTAAAACCCGGAAAGAAAGGTCCGGTGTGACAACGTGGGTAAGGGAGGGATTCGGCTTAGGCTAGCTTAAATTAAACTTATGATAGCTTAAAATAAACACAAAAACACTTAAGCCTAATAGCACTAAGTACCGGAATAATTCCGGTGCGCGGCGGTGTTCGTGTCGCGATATCAGCGAGACGGGATGGTTAGAAAAGACCAACTGTACGCCTGATGTCCGCCCGCAAGGGTGAACTAGCAACCTTCCACGTGATTGACGGAGCTCCGGTAAGATAAAAAGCACCAACAATCCGGGAAGGAGCGAGAGGGCGAAACAGACTCGAGCAAACAACGGGGCAACGGAGTAACAACGGAGGGGGAAGGCCAATCCCCCTACCTAGTCACCCCAGCGCACCATGAAGCAAGAGAACGGTCAAGTCCAGTCCTGGGTCTGTCCAGCCTCCCTTACTCCCTCCGCCTAGGGAGAGAGGGAGACAGGCACGGGTATGTGGAGCGAGCGAGGACAGACCTCCCTCCCCCCGGCTCTATGGTAGAGCGGGAGGAGGGTAGGGTGACTGGACGGGCGCCTGGCTGCTTCGTGATCACATGGTGACCACGGAGCGGTAACATAAGAAAACACATCAAAAAACATAGCCTAGGATAAAGCAACCAACTAATCAGTGAGAAGCTATAGAGAAGCAACCGAACTGATGAGAGGAAGCAATAAACTGGGGACCATGAAATACAGGACCTAGGCTACGTAATATGCCAGACGCCGTAGGCTAACCTAAAATACATAATTACTAAAATTAAATTAAAATAAAGTAAGAAAGTAAATCAGTAGGAGGAAAAATCCAGGAGTGTACGACTAACCCGAAAGAAAGTCTACCACAAAGCTAGCCGGGGCCGATACTAAGAGCTGTGGCTAGGGTCTGGATGGAAGATGCCTACGCAAGGTAAAGAAGACATGCATGCATGACATAAACCAAGTAGGCTGGACCCCTAACATAATATAGATAACTAGCAATAGAGCGTAAGGTAACAAGGGAAGGTTCTAGGTATGGAAGACCAAGAACGAACCCGCCACGAGGCAGAACAATGCCAACATGCTTCCGACCAAGAGCCAGTATTTATACCTAAAAAACGGCAAATACTGACTCAAAGCTGGAAAAAACCCAATAGAAACATTAACGGATTACTTAACTTAGCTGCTGCGATGGCTGAACGCTCCATATCTAGTAAAATCCTTGTAAGGGGCACAAAAACACAAGAGCAAAAAAGGGTACGTGTGTACACAGTGCGCTAACTTAAAAGGATGGCCACCAGAGGCGCAGCAGTCGGCAGCATGGGATGGAGTAGTAGTAGTTGCTGCCCACTCTGTGGGTCGGCTCCCCTCTTGTGGGGGTTTTGTAGTGGGAGATTTCTATTGGTAAGTGGTTCGTGGTAGTGGTCTCACTCGCCCTAGTGTTCATACCGACACCCTCTTGGAGGGTGAGCGAGTCAGTAGTACTGACCTTTTCTTTATTTTATTTATTCTCTGGTATGTGTTAGTGCATTTACCTTAGAAATAATGGATTAAAGGGATATTTCGCGCAGCGACACGAACTGAGCCCAGAAATCACAGTTTAACCACAGCAAAAGAAGGCTATTTATGGAAAAACGAAAACAAACTGCAAACATTGTCCGCTGCAGAGAGGTAAGTAGGTATGTCCCAACAGTCTCCAACATTTCCGTTGAAGCCATACACAGCAGTAAGTATTAATGTCTCTCTCTTTTTCCAGGAGTTCTGGAGGCTTGGGATCTAATCCCTAGCCGGTTGCGGAGGAGGATATTAAGACCTTCCAGCCTAACCCGAGCCACTGGACCACCTTCCTTCTTGGCCCTGAGTTCAGAAAGCATTATTGTTTGGGGCAGTAATTCTTTAATTGTTAATTTTACTTTAAAGCTATTTAAAGTTAGCGAAACGAATATTTACGAAGAGAGAAGCTAAGTTAATGTTTTATTTTTTTCACATATCCGGAGAGCAAATAAAACTGGATTGACAAAGGTCCCTCCCTGCTTAATTCTTTAATTGTTAATTTTACTTTAAAGCTATTTAAAGTTAGCGAAACGAATATTTACGAAGAGAGAAGCTAAGTTAATGTTTTATTTTTTTCACATATCCGGAGAGCAAATAAAACTGGATTGACAAAGGTCCCTCCCTGCTTAATTCTTTAATTGTTAATTTTACTTTAAAGCTATTTAAAGTTAGCGAAACGAATATTTACGAAGAGAGAAGCTAAGTTAATGTTTTATTTTTTTCACATATCCGGAGAGCAAATAAAACTGGATTGACAAAGGTCCCTCCCTGCTTATGATAAAGCTACCTCTTCTCTACTGAGTAGTGGACTACAGCCAATGCCTCTTCATCTGTGTAAATCCTTTCAGTCGGGGAAATCGAGCTGTCTACCACAAAGTAAGTAGCTTCCAGGTTCAACATGAGTAACATCACTGTCATCAGTTGATAAAAGTATAAATGTTGAACAGCATAGTTAATACTGCTTTGCGTGTGGAACATTAAAATCGACACAGAAACCTAATCGGTGTAAGGAAAGGATGTCAGGTGAGTCTGGGTGAACTGACTATACATCCGCGAGAAAGGTTTTTCTGTTAGATGATTCACAATAGATGAAGCTAGAGAATTAACTTTGGCTGTAATGTTTATTGTTTTATAGCACTTTATAGAACACCCTCGGCGCTTTCAGCTTGAAGTCAATCTCTTTTTCAATATATTGATTAAAATGCCTAATACTTTGAGATTAAAACTTTGATGCTACTTGTATCGCATTCAGTTCAAGAAATATTTATAGGATCCCACGAAGAAAAAACCAAACTAACAAATTCTTCAAGGTGTTTTAAAACTTTAACATTTAATGTTGTGTTTATCTAGTTTCAATTTTAGAAATTAGAGCTTCGCTGTAATTCATTACCTATCTAACAGATTGGTCTCTGGCAATTTATACTAATCAGATTTTTTTTTCATGAATAGCGACTGGGAATTAGCGAATGTTGGTCGATGTTCCGTGATAGCAACGTAGGGGAGCTTTTGTCATATACTGTGCAACAACAAACTTTTTTTTGGGGCGAAATTTTGTTTCCCATATGCATTTTCGACGCAAACGAATGTATTCCAGTCTAAAGTCGGCAGCTTTTACGTTTTGAAAGAAAATTCATCTTCTCGTTAAACTTATCATCAGGTTGGCGTTAATGGAAGCATAATTGAAAATACTCAACAAACTCCGCAGTTACCGGGAATCCATTACCCGGAGACATTAGTCACCAGAAGCTGCTTAAAAAATAGAATTTCTCTCTCTTTTGAAATCTTAAAGCGCGTACGCAGAGGAACACGGTCACAATCTTTACAAGCAAATTTGAGAGTTCCAGCTACGTTTTGCCTGGGGGGGGGGGGGGGGGGGGGGGGGGGGGGGGGGGGGGGGGGGATGTTTGCCTACATGACTGTTTCTCGATCCCCGAATAAGCGTCCGTTTTAGGCGAATTTTCTCACAACATTTACGAGGTCGGGACTTTCAAGTCACTATATATTCTTTGACATATTTTCCATCGTTACCATCTAGATGAAGGTTGAAGTCACCACAAATAGTATATTTTTTTTTTATCAGCTAACGAGCCGAGATCACTAAATTGGTCCAGGAATGATCTCTTACCTGTGGTTGAAGGTTTATAAAATGTTATGACTTGTATGTGTTTGTTTTTGCGTGTAATTTTGTACTGAACACATTTTGATTTGTTATAGACATTTTGTATACTTTTTTTTGACAAATATTCCCACTTCGCCTACGTTTTTGTTTTCTCTCGGTACATGGTACAAGCTGTGGGACCCTGGCGTCATTTCGTTTATTTTAGAATGATCGCTTACATTATTATCTAGATAGGTCTTCGTTATCAAGAGATGTACAAAAAAACAAATGGCCACGTCCCTCATTCTCCGAAACGTTAAACTCTCTCTCTCTCTCTCTCTCTCTCTCTCTCTCTCTCTCTCTCTCTCTCTCTCTCTCTCTCTCTCTCTCATATACAGAGTAGTATGTTTCTTAGAAATACAAAGCCCCAAGCAAACGGTTTCGTAAGCGTCAACAGGTGCACCACCTCCGCACCTGTTTTCGTAGCAGGATAATAAAATGAATGGAAAGGGACGGGTGCTTGGCAGTGGCAGCTCTAAGCCCGAAGCAGATGACAGCTGAGCCTGTGAAGAACATCCTCTGTCAAGAAGAAACTGCGATTTAGTGCAGACTCAGAATGGCCACCTTCAAGCGATTCCCACCAGCTCTCTGGATTGACTTGATTTTAGTCTTTGCCTGGACCCAAGGTGAAACAATTAATTTCTGTTTGTTACTTATGTACATTGATAGAGTTTTCATTCAACCAACGTTTAAGAGGATTAAAGGAAGATTATCAGTGGGAGCTACCTAAATTGGCTTACCTGTGGATGGATCTCTTGGTATAGATACCACCTTTTCTGTAACTTTTCTCATTCATCTACCTGAAGAGGGAGACAGCAGTCTCTGAAGTATAGTATTTTCTCTCTATGTTGTGGCGTTTTTATAAGGGCTCCTTTTATTATTATTATTATTATTATATATATATATATATATATATATATATATATAATATATATATATATATATAATATATATATATATATAGTATATATATTCTATGCTTAAAAATCACAGCAGATGCACGTGGCTTCATTAAATAAGCAAATACCACAGGAAAATGATAGTCAGAAATCCAAGCGCTTTCGTCTTTACTAAGACATTAACAATGTCTTGGTGAAGACAAAAGCTCTTGGATTTCTGACTATCATTTTCCTATGTTGCATAATGCTTCACATCATATGTTATCATGCTACCCACATTTCTATAGTCGAAAAGGTTGGGGTGAATGAGACGGCAATCCAACATCTCGTAGCCTTGTGCTTCCTTAGTGTGTGTCAGATTTTTAGAGGGTCCCCACAACTTAGCGGTGTTCAAGGGGGTACAAATAACTATTTCTGAGGTTGCTAGATATCTTATTATTGCCATCTTTATCAAATAACTTTATTAGAAAACTGTTTTCTCCTAGCATACTATTTCGAGGATTTTTGCTCCTTAATGGGGTAGTGCCATCAGTGTACCTTAGGTGGTGCACTTTACATATAACTAAATGGTATTTGCAGCGCCCCTTTGGCCACTAGATGCACCCATTTTATGGCAGTTTTCTTCTCCCCCCCCCTCCCTCCCCAACATCACGTCCTTCCATCTTCATGGCTCAAGTTTCATATATTTTAATCCAGGATTTTCATCTTTTATTACCTTGACAAATTTTAGCCAAGGGAATTTCAAGCTCACACAACTCCCTTGGATCAACAGACTCATTGGGCACCCTTCTTCCCCCCCCCCCCCCCCACCAAAAAAAATGCTTGAAAATATATTGTTTTCAAACATTTGGCCAACGTAGCCTAGTTGGTCGATATATCCTGTTTTCAAACATTTGGACAGCGTACTTTGTTTTCAAACATTTCGACAACGTATCTTGTTTTCAAACATTTCGACAACGTACCTTGTTTTCAAAGATTAGGACAACTTACCTTGTTTTCAAACATTTGGGCAACTTACCTTGTTTTCAAACATTTGGGCAACGTACCTTGTTTTCAAACATCGGACAACGTACCTTGTTTTCAAAGATTAGGACAACTTACCTTGTTTTCAAAGATAGGACAACTTACCTTGTTTTCAAATATTTGGGCAACATGCCTTATTTTCAAACATTTGGGCAACGTACCTTGTTTTCAAACATTTGGTCAGCATACCTGGTTTTCAAACATTTGAGCAACGTACCTTGTTTTCAAACATTTGGGCAACGTACCTTGTTTTCAAACATTTGGGCAATGTACCTTGTTTTCAAACATTTGGTCAGTGTACATCACTTTCAAACAATTGGCCAACGTACCTTGTTTTCAAACATTTGGTCAGCATACATCGTTTTCAAACATTTGAGCATACCTTGTTTTCAAACATTTGAGCAACACCTTGTTTTCAACATTTGAGCAACATACCTTGTTTTCAAACATTTGGTTAGCATACCTTATTTTTAAACATTGGGTTAGCATACCTTGTTTTCAAACATTTGAGCAACATACCTTGTTTTTAAGCATTTGGTCAGTATACCTTGTTTTCAAACATTTGAGCAACATACCTTGTTTTTGAACATTTGGTCAGCATACCTTATTTTCAAACATTTGAGCAACATGCCTTCTTTTCAAATCTCAAAGGTCCCAGCGCTTGGCCGTTGGTCTAAATCATTTATTCCATTTCTATACAGTTTTGGGTTCAATGATCAAAATGGAAGAGTCACTGGTAAAGAAGGCAAAATCTTGCAGGAACTCGATAATTGAACGCAGTCTTAAATAGAGGAGAGCGTAATTGAGTTCTAGATATTTTGACTTGACTACTTTTTGTTTTGTTTTGTCTAAGGAACATTTTCGAGTTATGACTAATGTGTGCTGTTAGATCAACTACATCGACAAAGATAACTGCTTAGGGCAGTACAGAATAGTTAGATTTCCTAGTGAAAATTACGTAAAATAGTTTATATTGCCATATTGTACTTGGACATGCAAAAATATTCTTTATCATTTCTCCTGGCTGATTTCATTCTTCTTTCAAATGCAGTGAGTGCTCAAGACTCCGGAGTGACAGCTGCTCTCGATGACGTTAAAGGTAAGTGTTACAGATAGATTTACCTTCAACGACGTCACTCCTACCGGGTAGGAGTGACTTGGGAGGGAAACGAATTTCCTCCAGCCATTACCAAGTAGGCATGGCAATCCTGCATTGTAGGTAGATTTAGTAGCCAAATTTTATAGTCGCGTTACTTCTAAGTAGTATGTATATCAGATTTTTAGAAGATCCAGACAGGTAACTGGTTTAGGATAGAAGAAAGTACTCAATGTTTATACACATACACACACACATACATGTACGTATGCATAATACATATGTACATATACATTATTATTTCCAGGGTTTTCATCCTTAATATATTATACTAGTCTCAAAACTAGTAACACCATACAATCATAAGGTTTTAAACAGCAAATACCCCTTGTATTCTTGTAGAATACCGATGCCCCCTACCATCACCAAATCAAAGAAACCATGGAAGAAGGTTGTTTCCAAAAATGGGGGCCAATGTACCTCAGTTGGGGTACTTGTATCCCTGAGTCAGGTAATTCTAATCGATACAGTAGTTTAGGTATTATGAATATTTTAGGGATAATCTACAGTTACTCTGATTTATTTTGCGAGCATTCACTTTAGATAATTTTGAGGCTTGTTGTATACCTGGGGACTATAGAACCATAATTTGAGGGCAGAAGCTCCAAAGCACCAGTTCAGCACCTGCCTCACCTCGAATCCTTAGAGGGGTCCGAGATGTGTATTTCTGGTGATAGAAGTTCACTCTCGACATGGTTCGGAAGTCACGTAAAGCCATTGGTCCCGCTGCTGAATAACCACTGGTTCCATGCAACGTAAAAACACCATATCTCTCCCACTTAGCAGTGGAATGCAGTGCAAGAGTGGAATTATAATTCTATCGCCAAGATTTTTCATATCTCTATATTTCCCTCTGTTCAAAAGCCAGTGCTGAGAAAAATATAGACACATAGCTCTGCATTATTAATTTATGTGAGAGACAAAATCTTTAAATACGAAAAAATTAACCAGATTTGAAATGAAAGTTGAAAGTGGAGGGTGGTGTTTTTGTCAAGCTTAGGTGAATAATGGAACACAGTCCGAGGCACGAATTAAATTAATGCATTCTTATGCTTTACGATCTCCGTAATCTTTTAATGTGTAATGGGCGTTTTCAAAGATTCATCTAAATGGTGGTTTTTATATATAGTTATGAAATTGGCCACCTAATACGTATAACAGTACACTTTCAGCTTTTTATATAATGAGACAAAGTCAACATGTATGTAAAGGCAAATGAGACTTGATTTATTTAGAATTTCTTAGTACGAGTTATATAAAAAGGAATATACTGTCACAATATTATTGGTCATATTAATGCAATTGTGTATTTCCAGGCAGTTATTCTTGTCTGTAAAGAAATATTGTCGGTCGTTTCCCTAGCGAATGTCATTCTTCTCTCAAATACAGCGAGTGATGGTCAGTCAAGAGAACCCACTGAAAAGATACAAATTAAACCCGCAGTAGTCTACGCTTCGGTTTTCCCTACAGAACTCGAGAATGTGAAAGACAGAGTCGAGATCAACCTTGACGGAGAACACCCAGGTAAATGTTCTAGTAAGCGCCCATTTTGGGCTGTTTATTGTTATTTTTCAGGAATCATGACAACCTCTTTGCTAACGGAAAACATTAAAAATACTCGATCTAACAGCTGATGATTTTAATTTATCTGTTTCATGTTAACGTGTGAAGGAACATTTCAAATTACCCTGTAGTGACAGAACAACCGTACTAAGTCAAGCAATCAATGCTAAGTTTTTTTTTGCAGTGACAGTTCATTGTTTAATAGGTTAACTGGGACTTTGTGTTGTGATAAAGACTTAGCTAAGAATAATGGGTATCTTTCAAGTGACACATCTTGCTTAGGGGCCTCATCCTTGATTATTAACCTCCTCATTAAACACTTCTTACCGACGTCCCTTTGCAGGTTCATCCCGTCGAGGTATTTTACCAGAAATATAGAAAAGTTGTCATGAAACTTGCACATGAACAGCGTAAACTTTTCCCGTCTTCTTTGGTAATTAAGAATCTCAGTCTAACAACATTAAAAATGTAGACTGTTGCCTTTTTTGGGAAAGATACTGAGGAAATAAAGTAAGCTTAACGTTAAAAATATGCTTTTCTATTAGGTTGTCGAGAATGTCTCTTTGCCGGGTACAGCGTTTCCTGTTATGAAAAGCAGATGATGAGTGTCAGTGTTACTTGATTTCTTGCAGTATATCACAAATAGAAGAAATATTCCGTATTTACTGATGCGAGGATTAGATGGAGTTGTATTTTCCCGAGTTTTTTCCCGGCGATCAAGTGACAAGTGTGTTGTTAAACGTACAGAGAGGTTTCATGATTATCTTTTACAATTTCCGATAATGTTGAATGTTTTCTCAGGCTGCTAATAAGACTGTTTCAATTTTTGTCATTGTTTTTCCGAAGGGTGTTGCTTTCGTGGGTTCAGGTACAATCATGGCTGCGTTATCAACATCCAGGAATTTTATTTCATCTGCATCGATGGAGATTGGTTTGATATAAGTAAGTGAAGATTTTTAATAAAACTTTTGTAAAATTATACATATATAATATATAATATATATATATATATCTATATATTATGTATTATATATTATATATATATATATATATATATATATATATCTCCAATAATAGGTCGAGGCTAGTCCCCATCATGTAAGAGGTGAAGAGGCAAAACAGCTCAATACATTGGGTTGCTTTATTGTTGCCAACGTTTCAAGACTATGAAAAGAGAACCAAAATTGCATAAATTACAAACTTGTCCAGCAAGATTATGATAAATCGTCACATACAAATAAGCACAAGAAAAAAAAATAGACTTGTATGTAACGATATAATCTTACTGGACAAGTTTGTAATTTATATAGTTTTGGTTCTCCTCTTATAGCCTTGAAAATGAGACCATGGTCTTGAAACGTTGGCAACAATAAAGCAACCCAATGTATTGAGCTATTTTCTGCTCTTACCTGTTACATATATATATAATATATATATATATATATATATATATATATATATATATATATGTGTGTGTGTGTGTGTGTGTGTGTGTGTGTGTGTGTGTGTGTGTGTGTGTGTGTGTGCGTGTTTGGAGGATGATGCTTTTAATAGAAGGCAGAGGGGGAGAAGGCGCATCAGGCAACCGATCCCCTTAATTAGACCCTTAAATGAAATGCTGATGGCTATTTTGATAAGATATATCCCCAGGAAGGTTATCAAATTTAGGACAAATGATTAACCATATCCATGGTTTGATGATACGAGCCTACCATGACAAACAGACCAGATGCAACGCATGGAGACGAAATCGTTTAAATGAAAATTGCACCAATTTTGTCGAGTCTCGCCTTGTTGCAAATAGAACAGCCGAGAGAAATTACAATAATTAACTGAATTGAAGGAGTTACTCGGCCTCATCTATGGTGGACCAAATTGGCATCTATCTTTGGATCATGCTCGTCTTCCATTCCACCACCACTAACAGATGATGGTAGAGTGGTTACTGGCCCTAAGGAAGAGGCTGAACTTCTTCATCGAGCTTTTGAAGCTAAGCACTCAGCTGAGTAGTATGTCCCTCTCCCTGATACTTGACCTCCTGAAAATGTGCATTTTGCTCCAGAGATTTTAAGAAAATTCTGGTTAATCTTGATATCTGGACTGAAGAAGGCCGTTATGGTTTTTTCCGTTTGTTTTGTAAAAAGGTTTCTAGGGTGTTGTGTCCCAGGCTCAGTAGATTCTATAGATTTTGTGTGAACATAGTATCTTTGCAGATAAGTGCAAGATTAGCAATACAGTGCCAAAGAGTGGCTTATTTGCAGACTGTAGTAACTACAGGCCAACCCCTATTCTACCTGTGGTCTCCAGAGTTGCTGAAATCTTATTTTTAAGCCACTATATAAGTATGTTGAATCTAAAGGATAGTTAGCTGATAGTCAATGTGCATATAGGAAGCAGATAGGTACCTGCGATGCTCTTTAGACTTGACATGCCATTTGCAAGGGAACCTTGAATAGGGTTTTGAGTGCAGAATAATTCACAAGGTTTTAGTGTTGCTTTCGATTTAGTAAATCACAAGGCACTTATTTATAAACTTCGGAATCTTGGAGTGGGTGGATATGCTTTAGGATTACTTCAAGATTTCCTTTCAGGTAGACAGCAGCGAGTTGCTGTGGACGAGATCTTTAGTGAACCAAGACTCATTCTGTCTGGAGTTCCACAGGGCAGTGTTCTTGGTCCACTGTTATTTTTAATGTATGCAAGTGACATGGTTGTTGGCCTGGAAGACAAAATTGTTCAGTTTGCTGATGATGCAACTCTTGTGGGTGTATTATAACAGCGATAAAATAAAAGCATCCTGCTTGAGGTCATTTGTACTCCCTTTTCTAGTATACTGCTCTCCGGTGTGGATGTCTGCTTTTGCCAGAGATTCATCCCTTTCAGATAGAGTGGGTCTTGGTGGTAGGTTCCTGTTTCCTAATAGTAGTCGTTATGACTTGGACCATAGAAGGACGGTCTCTTGTTTGTCACTTTCACAAGTTGTATTTCAACAGAGATTTTTCACTTTCACAAATGATCCCTGGTCCCCCTTATCTGCCGAGAGCGACCAGATTCGCTGAACAAGAGCATCAATTCGTGGTAAATGTTTAGCCTCGCTGTCAAATTTCTCAGTTCTATAGGACCTGTATTCCTCACACCATCGGACTGTGGAACAGGGCTTCCCTGCAGATGATGTTGTGTAATTGGAACTACTTCAGAGTTCAAGCGAAGGTGCATTGCATCACTAACCTAATGCTATTCTCTTTTGCATTTCAATGCATTTTTGTCTGTTTGCTGGTTTATTAATTTTTTTTGTTTTGTTTAAGAGGTGAGCGGGATCTGTTCTTTGTTTTTCCTTTTACCTCGTCTTATTTCTTCCTAATGAACACCCTATATACTGTGTATATATTTAATATATATTTATAAATATGTGTGTGTGCGTGTTTGTGTGTGTGTGTACTATTTCTATATATGTATTGTGCTTGTTGAATGACTGGGTAAATCCAAAGGTATGGAAAAACACTGAAGGGAAATTAAAAATAGAATAATATTTATCAGATCTAATTTTATTCAAAAAGAAATAAGCTTTACTGGGGACAGTCTTTTTGAAAATACACGAATTGCATTTGAGAATGCGTGTTGCATTTAGATCATCGATTTTTAAATACTAAAATTAAAATTGTTTAAAGTCAGTCTTATTTTCATGTCATTTCAAAATAACCTTTTATTAATTAGATCATTTTTTTTCATGCAGTTACGTGAACGTTTACTCATTTCAGACCCGGACAAACATATGTTTTACACTATTGGAAACAAGAGGAAAGAAGTGTCCATTATAAAAAATGTAGGTTGAAGCAGTCAAGAGTTCTATGGACCGATATTTGGTATCAAAATTAAGTCTGAAATATATCCAGGTAAAATGCTCGCTCCATCCTCTAGAAAACTGAAGCATGTACCTACTAGGTGAAGTCTGGATGCCAATATTTCTTTGGTGTTCGTTAAAATCTCTTCAATAATTCCAAAATCAACCACAAAAATTGAAATGTGGAGTTTATAAATAAATTTATTTGAGATCTGACTATTTATAATCTGGACTTATTTATTTAGCCCCGTAGGGTGTTAGTGCCGTCAGTGCACCTCATGTGTTGCACTGTAGGCATTACTTACGGTTCTTTGCAGCGTGCCTTCGGCCCCTGGGGTGCAACCCATTTTATTCTTTTTACTCTACCTCCGTTCATATTCTCTTTCTTCCATCTTACTTTCCACCCTCTTGTAACAATTGATTCTTAGTGCAACTGCGAGGATTTCTTCCTGTTACACCTTTCAAACCTTTCACCCTCAAATTCCGTTTCGTCGCTGAATGACCTCATAGGTCCCAGTGCCTTGACCTTGGGCCTAAATTCTGTATTCAGTTTAATCCAATTTATACTTAACAGATGTGCAAGAGTTACTTTGATTATTGTTGTCCAGCATATTCACCATCCTCACTTCACTTTAGTAATGGGAGAGTTCACCCTACTCTCTTTATGAGTAATCATTGTTTTTCTTTGGGCTTGAGTTAAAAACACTGATTGTATGGTGAATATCTGATTGTGAATCTCATTTAGCTTCTAATGTATTTTAATTGGTATTAGGAAGAATAAAAAAAATGATTGGCAAACACCTTTTTTTATTTTGAGTCTCCTAATGAATATTGTACTACACATGGTTTACTGTAGTCTTTGAGATGCAACTCCTAAAACATCGTAGTTTTTATGTAATCAAGATTATAAAGTACATTGTGTTCCTGACAGTGGTCAATGTTTTACTCTACAGAAAGTAAGTGAGAATGCAAGAGACATTAAAAATGCAGCAAGGACTATATATCATAGTTAGAAATAGAAATATCCCCATGAAGGTACTATATACGTCA
>NC_087211.1:80202456-80269956 GCF_015104395.2 Macrobrachium nipponense | reverse complement strand
GAGTCCACAATATCTGGACCAAGAAATAGAATACATAAAAAAGATAGGAAATAATCTCTGCTACCCACCTCATTTAATTGATTTATGTTATCAAAAAGCTCACAAAAAGTTTTATAATGTTGCTATTAATGAAAAAGAAATGCGTAAAAATGTACTTAGCTTACCTTATTTTCGTGGATTTGAAACCATAAAATCAATATTTAAATCGTTTAATGTTAATGTAGTGTTCTCTTATAACAATACCATTAAAGATATGCTAATTAAGAATAGTCCCGTAACAAATAACAACATCATTTACAAAATTCCTTGTAAGGATTGCCCATCGTTTTACGTTGGTCAGTCTAGTAAAAATTTATGTGTTCGGATTAAGCATCATATATGTTCAGTTAGAACAGCCCAGACTTCAAATGCACTGTTTAACCATCTGAGTGAAAAATCTTATTGTATTAATTGGGGTGATACCTCGGTAATTGTTAGCTCTAATGATTATGTTTCAAGAAATTTACTGGAATCGGCAATTATACAAATCACTAATAAAAACAACTTAATCTTAGTCTGGGTATGTACCATTTGGACCCATATATTTGTAAGATGTTTATGAAGGACCTCAAAATAAATGAAGAACTAATAAATTATTCCCACATGTATATAGTTATTATTTCTTTCTCTCTCTCTCTCTCTCTCTCTCTGGTTCGATATTCTCTCTCCCTCTTTCTTTTGCTCGATATATATATATATATATATATATATATATATATTTTCTTTCGTCTTTTCATTAATAATAATTTTTGTTGGGAAAATTTGTGTAAAAATTCATGATATTAAATTGTATATGCTCCCGTGTTTTTTTCAAAATGTACTGTTTTCCGGAAGAACCACTTGTTTACTGCGGGTATCCTTCAAGGTGTGGCTAGCCCCTGGCGACAACCCCTTTCTGTAGAGTAAAAATCGCCCTTATGGCTAATCTGGTAGTGTCAGTTTGTATATTAAGTCTTGTTTTGACTTGTTGTTCTTTGTAAACTCAGTTTGCCTCAGTAAAGGGTCCGAATAGGACCGAAAGTGCTCGGCTATCTCGCTTTTTCATTTTTTCCTTCGTGGCAAGAAACCTTTATTTATACATAGCATCACGTTTTATATACTTCGTGATCAAATTATTCATCATGAGGGCCACGTTTAATTTTGCTCTCCTGTTCCCACTGCTGAGCTGTTTCGTCACCTCTTTCTCCAAGCCTTTACAAGCAGCGCACTCTACCAGAATTCACCTGAAATTCCTGAAAAAATGCCTGGCGGAACAAGTGTTACCCAAATCATTGCTACCATACCGCATAAGAAGATACGATCAACATCCTTTTAATGAATTTTCATCAATCATATTAAAACGTCACATTGCTGCAGCGAAAATGGGGGGAAAAGGAGAAATTTAAAGAACTGGAAAACGCCCAACGTAACTTCAACTACTCGATTCCCGCTGATTGGAAACATGCATTAAGGCAAGAAATATATGGAAAACTTCATAGAACTACAGACACTGATTAGAAAACTGGACAGAAAATTAAACAACCTTATCAACAACAGTGATTGGACCAATAATGCTAGAAGTGATTGTGTGGTGAATTTATCTAGCAAACAAATAAGTGATAATGCAGTGCGCGCATTAGGCTTTGGGCTGTCTTTCTTCATTTGTAACAAACCCTCAGCTTTATCAATAGCAACATCTCTATATAAGTTTGAAAAATACTGTGACCTACCACAAAATCATTTAGACATTATCAAAGGCATGACATATAGTGCTACGCATGCCTACCATGAAAATAACTTCCCCGCTCGCTACAGAAAAAGTTGAAAAGAATTGAAGAATGATAATAGCTTACACATTACCAAGGCTGATAAATCCAATAGTTTAGTGGTTCTTGACAAAACTGACTACATATCACGCATGCATACTTTACTAGAGGATGAAATAACTTACAAAAAACTCGCAAAAAATCCGTTGGACCAAGTAATAAAAAACTTCAATATCAATATCAAACAAATTCTTAAAGATAGAAAAGAACTTTTGTGTCAGTTAACTGTAAAGTGTCCCTCATTACCTTATTTATATGGCCTAGTCAAAACTCATAAGGAAAACAAACCTATGCGCCCAATTATTAGTACTGTAGGATCAATTGCTTATAAACTATCTAAATATCTTACTAAACTGTTATCCCCGCTACTAGGAACTGTATCTAATTCACACATCCGGAATTCTCTTGATCTTGTGGAAAAATTAAATAACATTGTACTAAACCCTAGCGATATTTTTGTCAGTTTTTGATGTATGTTCTTTGTTCACAAAAGTCCCTATTGACTCTGCTAGAATATTTAAGTAATGAACTTGTACTGCATGAATTGCCTGTGTCCGTTAGTCACATAATTTCCTTAATTAAGTTATGTATTTGTGATTGCAGATTTAGTTTAAATGGAGAATATTACCAACAAATATTTGGTATGGCCATGGGTAACCCTTTATCGCCTCTCCTTTCAAACTTATATATGGAATTTTTTGAGAGACAACACCTCCCGAATATCACACTTATCCCCTTAAAATGGTAACGATATGTCGATGATATCTTAGTAGTCTTACCTGGTGGTATCGATGTAAATGATTTACTGTCTAAATTGAATAATTTAGTGCCATCCATAAAATTCACCGTTGAAATTGAAAATAACAATTTCATCCCTTTCCTAGATGTATTAATGCATAGAGAATCTTTCCAATGCAAATTCAGTATTTATAGAAAACCCACAAATAATTTAACATATGTACATTTTTATTCTGGCCACCATCTAAATATTAAAATTTTCCTTTTTTCTTCTATGTTCCTATGCGCTTTGCGTATCACGAGTCCACAATATCTGGACCAAGAAATAGAATACATAAAAAAGATAGGAAATAATCTCTGCTACCCACCTCATTTAATTGATTTATGTTATCAAAAAGCTCACAAAAAGTTTTATTATGTTGCTATTAATGAAAAAGAAATGCGTAAAAATGTACTTAGCTTACCTTATTTTCGTGGATTTGAAACCATAAAATCAATATTTAAATTGTTTAATGTTAATGTAGTGTTCTCTTATAACAATACCATTAAAGATATGCTAATTAAGAATAGTCCCGTAACAAATAACATAATTTTCAAAATTCATTGTAAGGATTGCCCTTCGTTTTACGTTGGTCAGTCAAGTAAATGTTTATGTGTACGTATAAAGCAACATATGTATTCAGTTAGAACAGCCCAGACTTCAAATGCACTGTTTATCCGTCTGAGTGAAAAATCTCATTGTATTAATTGGGGTGATACCTCGGTAATTGCTAGATCTAATGATTATGTTTCAAGAAATTTACTGGAATCGGCAATTATACAAATCACTAATAAAAACAACCTAAATCTTAGTCTGGGAATGTACCATTTGGACCCATATATTTGTAAGATGTTTTCATGAAGGACCTCAAAATAAATGAAGAAGTAATAAATTAGTCCCACATGTAATAGTTATTATTTCCTCTCTCTCTCTCTCTCTCTCTCTCTATCTCTCTCTCTCTCTCTCTCTCTCTGGTTCGATATTCTCTCTCCCTCTTTCTCTTGCTCGATATATATATTTTTACACAAATTTTCCCAACAAAAATTATTATTAATGAAAAGACGAAAGAAAATATATATATATATATATATATATATATATATATATATATATATATATATATATATATATTTATATTTTCTTTCGTCTTTTCATTAATAATAATTTTTGTTGGGAAAATTTGTGTAAAAAATTCATGATATTAAATTGTATATGCTCCAGTGTTTTTTTCAAAATTTACTGTTTTCTGGAAGAATCACTTGTTTACTGCGGGTATCCTTCAAGGTGTGGCTAGCCTCTGGCGGCTCCTCCTTTCTGTAGAGTGAAAATCGCCCTTATGGCTAATCTGGTAGTGTCAGT
This sequence comes from Macrobrachium nipponense, assembly GCF_015104395.2. Lineage (NCBI taxonomy): Eukaryota > Metazoa > Arthropoda > Malacostraca > Decapoda > Palaemonidae > Macrobrachium > Macrobrachium nipponense. The sequence goes on along the minus strand of NC_087211.1, from coordinate 80,265,975 downwards.
TTGTATATTAAGCCTTCTTTTGACTATGTTGTTCTTTGTAAAATCAGTTTGCCTCAGTAAAGGGTCCGAACAAGACCGAAAGTACTTGGCTATCTCGCTTTTTCATTTTTTTCCTTCGTGGCAAAAAAACCTTTATTTAGATTATATATATATATCTATATATATATATATATATATATATATATGTATATATATATATATATATATATATATATATATATATATATATATTATGTGTAAATATATATGAGAGAGAGAGAAATATGCACACAGACAAGCCTACCTCATGTTTTTTGGTGAACATGGATACATTTCTTACAACTAAGATGGCTAACATCACGATATTATTGATACTGATATAATGGTATAACCAGGATTTTGATATTCATTTTTATGAATACTAGCAAATACTGCTGTCGTAATTATACTCTTGTTATGAGTAACACTTGTTATCGGAAACTTTACCATTTCGTAGTTGTGAATAGAATGCGACCATGTTTACATCATGAACCCCTTCTCTGTTGAATGTTGATGTTTACTATATTCATGTTTTCAACTGTGAACCAAGTCCTTGATACAGTTAACTTTATAAAGGGAGAGTTAAAATACAGTGAACTACCGTAATACATGATCAGTGTGTGCGTGGGTTCTGCAAGGAAACAGCAATAATGGAAAGAAATTTAAGTATCCTATCCATTTCGCGTGGGTAGCTTACAGTAGGCCATGCTAGGTTATATAGCCTAACGTAGGCTTGTAAGCTATGCTTCCCTAAGGCACATCTTGGCATTGAAAAGGCTAGAAAAGCAAGGAGGGTGTTGAGAAACTAAGAGAACTCACTGATATTGTTAATTAAAGTCATCATACCAAGTTACTGTTAGGGGGACACCACCGCAGTGGATCCATCGTCATCGCGTGGATCAGCCTTGTTCCATCGATATTTAATTGGTGAAACAAGAATACAATTACATCTTTAAGCATACCATGCAAAAGATTGAAGTTTTGGCAACATAATGTGATATATGAAAGTGTCATACGAACTTAAACAGGCATATGAGGTCTTCATAAAATATGTTTTCAAGGCAGTTTTTTAAATCCAATATGGCGTTCACCGACTGAGGTGCCGTTCGTAACCTCAAATGATTCAACATCTTTCCCAGCCTTCTCAGCACTCATTTGAACAATGTTAGCGTATATATGTAACGTTTATTGATCTTACTCAAGATTGCATTTGTAATCAGCACAATAAAGCAACATTTTTTTGCCTATATAGTAGTGAAAGTATGAAACTTCTTATTCCCGGGGTCGTGGTTTGAACGGAAATTCATTTTTACCTTTTAATCGGTGGTTTTATCCTCACTGCCATCACAACAAAGTCCACAGTGCTTATTTGATTGTAATTATATATGTTTTGGTCTTAATTCACTCCAAATTGCACTTGAACTACGTTGCGGTTCCTGGTTCCTAAGCGCTCACCCCACAAACGCAGTTGCAGGCAGCACACGACTGCACTGTTTATGAGGTGCAAAGCTTTATTCCCTTAATTGTTTACTTCACTTATTATTTAGTTTAACTTCACTTTGTTACTTCAAGATGTCTATTTAATTCATATTTATTATCCCTTTTTTGCAACCAAATTAACCCCGAAAAATTACAGATATTTCTAAAGTAGATACGAGCAGACGGCAAAATGACCCAACTAGTGGAGCTTCACACATACGCCGATGCATTTACAAACTGTTTCCATGAATTCTAGTTGTCATAGTAATGTAATAATAATAAAGTTGCTCTAATATGCATATATACTACAAATAGATACGCTAATTCCACTTATTTCGCTGGTTTTGTGTAAGTCTTATACCCAGTTTGGAGGATAAACACATACCAATTGGCAACACTGATAAACAATAGAAGAGCGTGAACAACGCCGTAGGTACTGTTCACAAGCAAAACTGTTGATATTTGAGTCAGGAATCTATTTACTTTTACAACAACGAATATTTTCAAATTAATAATCATGAATATGTAAAAAATTTATGCAATTCATGACCTTATACTGCCGTTTAATTATTTATTCAAATAATTATCTAGTGCGCGCTTCTTCTTCTTCTTCTACCAAAAATCGTAGTTTCATTTGATAAGTCGTGATTGGAAGTCAGTGTTTACGATTTTTGTGAACAAAGTGCCTCAGCGTTTAGGGGTACAAGTGGTGTGCGGATTTAGCACATGGAATGGGAAGTTTATTGACACAAGCAACTCTGCAAACATTGAGATGGCGTCAATCTTCTAAATATTCGGAGTTGTAAGTAAAAATTTCGAAAGCGTCATGGTGGTATGTATGCACTGCGTAGAGCCAGACTTTCATTAACCTCTGTTTAATCTTAAAATGTGACTTTAATTTCAAACGTTGGAGAAGACACTTACTTCGAAAGGATAGTAGAGGTCTCGAGCTCTTGCTCTCACCACCAACAACTCGTGACTGGTGCCCATCTCCGGTATCAGGACGTGTTAAAGTACTTTTTTGGAGGGTGGATCCACACGTGGTGGAAACTGGATCCGCTAGTCCAGTCAGTTGTTCCCCCTATTTATATATAAGTGAGAAGGGATAGGATCAGAGTTAGGGGTCACGACTTACTTTTGGGGGGCTAAAGGGTTATTTTTGGGGGGACAGTTATTGTAGGTTATGCTAGTTTTGATTATGATAGCTAAGTTAAGTTGACTCAGCACTCACCGATCCTTCAAAATAGTAGGAAGCCATCGATTAGGTTAGCCTATACCAGTGTTGGATTGGCTGGTTAGGGTACGAAAGTGAAACAGTTGTGAAATCGATTGAATGGGAGCTCCTAAAGAATTCTAAAACCTCTGTAACATCAAAATAATCTATATATGACTTACATATACTCCATGACATGTCTTTCATGCTTCTCATAGCAAACCTTAGTAACCATTTATTAATTGCTATGTGATTGTAAAGTGATGAGATCCTTACTAGGCTAGATTATTTAGCCACAGTTGGCCAGACTTAGCTGACCAACTTTACTGGTTAGGCCATTGCCGGTTAAGGTTAGGCAAGGCTAGTCCGGTGAATCACCTGTAAAACTTCAGAACGGTTGCATAGGCAATACAAGACATAAACCACAGTCCCACCTCCTTTAAGGTCAATTCATTTTGGGTATGGGGCTACCAAAGTCCCTGTGCAATTCACTGGTTATAGGGTAAGTTTATGACCATTTTGTCTGCTAGCAATTGTTGGAACTAGATTACTTCTCGTAATATTCAAAATGAGTTCATACTAGTCCATTATAGGGTTATAGACAGAAAGTTTGTCTCTCATAATTTTAGCCCATTAGATCTCCTATAATCAGAATATGAGAAAAAGTTGACCAGCATAGACCCATATTTGATTTTCCTTTTATGTAAAAAATATTACCGTTAGCTCAAAATAGGGTTATGACACCAACAAAATATGGCAATAGGGCTATGACACCACCAAAATATGGCAATAGGGTTATGACAACAACAGAATATGGCAATATTGTAAGTTGTTGACTGCAGATTTTTAATAGACTAACAAACATCTGGAAAAGATGAAGTGAATAAAAGGATTAGCATAAACGTCTTCAAACTAGAATGTTGACTTTACTACTCCGTTGGTCTTGGGTCTTGCAGGGACGATTGTAAGATATGAGGAAAATATATAAACGAGTTTTTTGGACCAAATGATACTCGTTTAAACAAAATGAAACAAACTGCTAACAGGCAACTACCTATCCTCGATCTGTGGCAGAATCTCCTTGGGCGTTAGCTGAAATGCAAGCTAGGCTAATAAATCCCTGTAGATACAAAAATATGCTTTTTTATTTCCCAAATTAGCCAACATTAAAATGGAACAAAATCAGTTAATAAAAATGGAATAAAAATGAATTAACTCTGACCCCCCAAAAAACGTTAAATTGTCGTTTTCTTCTCCAAATCAGGTTTAAGTAAGTTCACCCCTTTAATCTCATTATTCCGACTAACCACAACATTTTAATAATTCAATAAAGTCTTAGAGAATCCATTTTCCCATATGGTGACTTTGAAACATCTGAAATAAAAAGACCACAATTATTACACCACTTTACCCATGAAAGTTAATCAAAAAGAATTATCACTTCGAAGGTTAACTTTTTCAAAGATCTTTCTTACTTTACCTTATTCAGTGGGTCTACAACACCTCTCAGCACCTCTTCCAGGCATGTTCCACCCTCAGTCACAAGTAATCAATGAGTGCTCTCTCTTATCACTCATTTCCCATAACCAAAGTCATATATTGTTCACTACGAACACACGCAGACATGCCCAGTGTGGCAATCAGCAAACACGGTGCTCCATGTCCAAGGCATGTGATTTCCGAGGCGTCACCGACCTCAAAGTGCATTGGTCATGTTTACTGGCTGTTTTTCATTTCAGCATGTTCAAGGAATCCAGCACTTGCCTCTAACCGACCTGTCTCTAACCGGAAAGAGCTGAGATTAACAATTCACTACCGTGCCTTTCAAGAAATATATAGGGAAAATATGGATTCAGTATAATTTAGGTAACAGTAAATATGTGGTCAACTAGAAATGGAAGTAAGGGTTGATATATATAATAAAGCTCTTAACACAGAGATTAAACTGTATCATCAGCATCACGGAACAAAATCATTCAACGAAAGAAAATATCAAATCTGTAATCAAAGGTGATTGCCTCATTCGCGAGAAAGGTTTTTCTGTTATCAGATGATTCACAATAGATAAAGCGAGAGAATTAATTTTGGCTGTAAGGTTTATTTTTTTGTAGGAGTTGTAGTTTACTATACACTATAGAACACCCCTCGGCTTTCAACTTGAAGTCAATCTCTTTTTCAATACATTGATTAAAATGCCTAATACTTTGAGATTAAAACTTTGATGCTACTTGTATCGCATTCAGTTCAAGAAATATTTATAGGATCCCACGGAAAAAAACCCATACTTAAAAAATTCTTCAAGGGGTTTTAAAACGTAAAAAATGTCCAATGCTTTTAGATTAAGAATATTTTTCAAACAGATTTTTCCATGAAAATTTCTCTTTTTTTTTTTTCAAAGCACTTCATTGACTGAAGATTTTTCTCGTAGTTAAGAATGTTCATTGAAAATCCCACGCAAGAAAGACATTTGTTTAGAAAGTCCCAAAATGTGTTCAAAGTAGATGTGAACTCAATATCCAATATGATTAATTTTTTCTCAAAGTACGTATGAATATTTTTTCCATTATGTAAGGATATCTAATTTAAATGTTTATAACCGCCCTTATAGTCTTCTAAAGCTTTTCAGATGAATATTGCTTCGAGGCTTGCAAACTTCGGGACTTATTTAGTTTAGGAAATGTTATTCAACGAACAGGTTATACGGATTTGTCTTTGGCAATTTATCCTAATCAGAATTTTTTTCATGAACAGCGACTGGGAATTACCTAAGGTTGGTTGATGTTCCTTGATAGTTTCCCCAAGAAATCCAGTGACGTCAGACAGCTCATTCCTTGTAATCATCGAAGGGATGCTTTTGTCATATGTTGTGCAACAACAAAGTTGTTACCCAAGTGCATCAAGACACAAGAAGGATCAAAGATGGAAGGAGAACTTGAAACCCAATTGATGGTAGGCACTTCAGCCGAGGTAGTACAGGTAGGCAGACAGATATTCCCTCATTCTTCGATAATGTTTTACGTAAGATATATTTTGGGGCGAAATCTTATTTCCCATATGTATTTTCGACGCAAACAAATGTATTCACGTCTAAAGTTTGTGAATGTTTGTACACTGTATCAAAATAGCTGGCATTTTTGGTCTAGAACACCATCATATTATAGTCAAGTAAACCTATACTTAGGGACTCTGGGTGATCTTTTTTATATATACTAGCAAACTTACCCATCTACGATGGGTGATAAAATACGGGTGCAGAAGTGAAAAATTTATATGTACTATTTGTTCAGCAATATTAAAATAAGTGCGATTTTTATACATACCTACTACAGAACCTCTTTGTACACAATATTATCAGTTTGTCCACAACTTAATTTCAAGTTGGCAGAGTCAGTTGCTCTGCTTATCGCCACATACAGTTGGCCATGCGTGAACATGGGTGACGGCAGAAACACACCAACACGATCCAAAGTCTGGCCCTGCGACTTGTTTGCAGTGAATTAGAAGGCCAGGTTGATGGGAAACTGCCTGCGCCGTAACTGGAATGGAAACTGGGTGTCCAAAGGCATCAGAGGAATCCGGGGGATGGACAGACGTTTGCCAGTGTGAGGACCCGTTGCTATCACTGCTTTGATGACGTGGGAGTTTAGCTCCATAACGGTGTACCTCATTCCGTTGCAATGTCCATTGGCAGGATCGAAATTTCGAAGCAACATTACCAGGCAGTACTTCTTCAACGTTATTTTGTGCACTGGCAGTCCCGATGGATTTAAGTTATTAAAAAAATCTTGCGGATATTGATGATCATTTTCATCTTATATTGTGTCCGAGCTGAAATATTCGCGACTTTCTCCGGGGAAGTTGTACAGAAATTATGTATGAAAAATCGTAAAGTAACTAAGTCTATGGGAATAACCAGCCTCGTTTCATGGCCAGAAACTGCTCTGTTTCAGGGAATTCCTTCTCACCCCCACCCCCTATGAAGGAGGGAGGTAGGTTGGATGAAACCCCATTACAAACCATCTTAGGGGTCCCCACCATAACCCTGCCAAGTTTCATGCCCATCTGACCAGCCGTTTGGCCGTGATTGAATGACAGACAGACAGACATTACGCCCATTATTGTATGATATATTTGATAGAGTTCTATAAAATTGCAGCCGTTTCAACGGCATTGAACTTATGCTGAATTTTCTCAGTTTTTATTTTTTAATAAAAGGAAACCTATTGGTCCGGCTTTGTCTCTCCGTCCGCTCTTTTACTAGGTTAGAGAGCTGCAAAGCGGTACGTTGGTCATGTATGTATATGCATATATAATGTGTGATTAATTATTTATATATATACATAATTATATATGCATGTATATATATACATACACATAAATAATTGTCCTCGTATAATTGTTCTGCAACTCTAAAACATCAGTTTTCTCTAGTTTTTTTCCCCTATGGTGTCGGGGTTTTATCTTGTGTTTTATCGGTCGTGCTTCACCTGCTAGTCCATGCGAATTGTAGGCATCAAACCGAGACGTAATGGACTGCTGAAGCTTTGACAAGAAAGCTGCTTGCGGTACCTCTTGTTGTTGGGGAATAACTGAAGGCGGCACTGCCCGCTCATCTACCGCTTCGGAGACACTAGTAGTGATCTTCTGTCGACGAGGTGGAGACGCTCCATGAGACACCTCCCAGTCTGGGGGAGGGGGAGAAGCATGCACCGATGTAAAGCAAACTTCTCCTTCTTCCGAAGAGCTGTGCGCCATGCGTCTCTGTTTCGGAGTGGATTCGTCGTCGTCCTCCGATAAGAACTTCTCCGGCGAGCTCCAATTACTGCACGACGGTTGCTGTAACGCTACGGGGGACTTGCGTCTCTTGAGGGGTCTTGACTCTAGGGGTTGACACCAACCGCGTCGAGGTCTTGCGTCATCAGACGAAGACACAAGCACCGAAAGTCTCTCTTCATCCGATATTTCCTTACCTCTTGCCAAAGGCCGCCTGTGCGACATCTTGCCTCTTATATTGGCAGGAGAGCAAGTATCCGAACACTTCCTCATCTCACCTTTCCTGTGGCGAGGGAGAGCGTCCTGGGATGCGTCAGCAGGATCGCTCGAGGGGACGCCCGCTCGCTTTTTAACATCTCTCACCTCCCTTTGCCGGTCGACATTCCTTCTCCCAGTGGTGGTTGGGGAGCATGGAAGAGGTCTAGGACTAGGAGCGTGACAGACACGAACGGGCGCACCCTCCACTACACTAACACTGTCACCAAATTTGCAATGCAAACTACGCACTGTCTATTCAGTCCCCTTTCAAAAGAAAGGGATTGTATTAACACGCAAGCCGAACTAGCCCCAAAAACACTTATAGTCGGCTAACTTATCTACGACTCCTCAGGTGGGTCTGGTACTCTTAACTTAGGGCTAGGCTCAGGAATATTAGTATTAGACAGGTTAGACAAGCTTGACTATCGGAAGAACTAGCTGATAGAACACAATACGACCTAGCTCTTCTAATTAAAATCTAATTGCATCTTATAGTAAACATACTTTTCATTATTTCTCAGAGAACGTTACACACTTATTCTATCTGCTAACAAATGTACATATCTATTTCCTGCATTTGTTAACTATTGTATGAGGATCAAGAGTCGTATGGAAGCCGGGACTCGAAACCCTTAACTACAGAGTCGGCCATCTTGAATTCAGAAAACAAGAAAAACTGTAGAAGTCGGAAACTGACCAACTGAAACTTATTCGTGTGTAAAACAAATTAAAGATAATCTGATATCAGCAAAAGCCATTATGTAACAAAAAAATAAGCAATGGGTACTTCACCAATTGTAGTAAAAGCAAACCCAAACAAAGAAGAGCGAATTTCCAACGTGCTGCTCGAACGACGGCAGGGAATTTCTGAGGATAAATGGGAATGGTTCCAGATACCTACATAGAGGGAGCACAGGTATGATAACCTGACAGTCTATCGGCGACAGCCGCGAATTTTGAATTTCTGCCGTGCGCGCGACGAATCGGCGGGATTAAGCTATATATATGTATCTACCAGGGAAGTTAGATATTTGAAAATGTAATTTAAAACGACTGTTAGCTGATAGTGTGCATATAGTAATCAGTTAGGACCTGCAATGCTCTTATACATTTGACATATCATTTATAAGAGAACCTTGAGGAAGGTTTTGAGTGTAGAGTAATTCAAACCGATTTTGATACTGCTTCAGATTTAGTAAGTCATAAGGCACTGATTTATAAACATCAGAATCTTGGAGTTGGTGGATATGTTTTAGGATTACTTCAAAATTTCTTTGCAGGTTGGCAGCAGTGATTTGCTGCTGATGAGATCTTTAGCAAACCAAAACCTTTATCGTCAGGAGTTCTACAGGATAGTTTTCTGGGTCCGCTTTCTTCTGACTTCTTTTTAGTCTATACAAGCAATATGGTTGTTGGCCTGGAAAACCAGATTGTTTAGTATGACGTTGCTGCAACACTTGAGGATGTAGTAAAGTCTCCACTAATGATAAATGAAGCTGCTCTTAGCCACAATAGAGCCATGAGGTATTATAGGCTCACTTCTTACTTTTGAGAACATCCAATGAAAGTGTCAGCAAATGCCTCAAGAAAGTTAAGTACTATATTGCACTTAAAGGCTTTATATATTTTTAAATGATAAAGTCAGTGCAACCTGTTCGAGTTCAGCTGACTGTCCCTCTGGAAATGTTAATCTCGCTTTCCATGATAGGCAAGCTCAGATGCAGCATTAAAAGATGGCTTATCTTCAAGACGATCATCGGGAATTTTAGGAGGAATTCTCCTCCGGATAATAGTGCTAACAGGATCATTTAAGCACCCCAGAACTTATAACAGCCCTTTGTGTTCCTAGAGACTTAAGATCTTGCTTTATTTGGAAGGCCTGATTTACTCAATAGGACTAAATCATCTAAATTGTTTCATACTGACCACATTCTATAAAAAGATGATTCTTTTGTTTCTAAATGAATTTTAACTCGACCTCTTGCCTATCTCTGCAGTTCACCAAGCAAAGAAGAATGGTTTTTACATAAGATTTATATCTGTTCAACATAAAGTGTCTAGTGTTTCTCTCTCTCTCTCTCTCTCTCTCTCTCTCTCTCTCTCTCTCTTCTCTCTCCTCTCGAAGCAGGAGTCTTTCCTTCTCAGGTGTTTTGTGGCAAGATCATGGGTATAAAATGGAGTGGTGCTTAGCAGAAGCAACCAATCAACTGAGATGGGAGAAAAGTTTCACTGATCAGCCCGGAAGAAACTAGCGAAGGCTCTCAGGACTGTCACCATGGCGTCCCTCAGACGATTCGTACCATTTGTACTACCTCTCTGGATTGGCTTCTTTCTGATCGCTGCCTCGACCCAAGGTGAAACAATTTTAATTCCTGGTCACACATTTTATAACACATAGTCATATTTTATTAGCTAGATGGAAAAAAATGCTTATAGATGGTAGGTTTGGCATGGGAGGGAGGGTTCGAAATGTGCTTATAATTTGAAAGTGTTTTGTATACGGTAAATGGAATTAGGATAGCTTACAATGTTTTCACATTGTATGCTATCCTCGTTTCCTTTTCGAAAATAGGCTGAGATAAATGAGACGGCAAGAGCCGTGTCTTTTGTCAGTATGTCGGGTTTTTAGAGGATGCCGACGGCTTAAACGTTCAATAGGGTATAAATATTATGCTCATAATGTTTACCATGCCCGTAGGTAAGCACTCAGTGATTTTGACTTAAAGTTAAGTGGTAGAAAGTTAAGTGGTAGAGATGAACTTTTACTGCACAGATATTGTTATTGTTTTTAAGATTTTTTGTCTCTTAAGGAGATAGGGCCATCAGTGAACCCTAGACGCGTCAACCTTTCGGCCTTTTACTTGACCCCCTCTCCCGCCGCAGTGGTTGCCTTGAAGCTCTGAATTTCGTAATCCTAATTCAAGATTTTCATCTTTAATAACCTTGAGGAGAAGTCCAGACACCTTATGTACCGCCCCCGCCCCCCACCAACAAAAAAAAAAGATGAACAGATTGTTTTCAAACATTTGGGCAGAGTACTTCGTCATCGAGTCAGAAAATGTTTGACCCATCCAGTGGCTTAGTTTTTACAGATATTTTAAAGACGACAAAGAACTATTCGGATTTATTCTTCGGACTGGTAACAATATAGAACCGCCCCACTTGCATCCTCTAGAGCCAAAATGATGCCGATAAAAATGCATTCTCCAGCCATGTAAAATGTGCGGTGATCGTCTTCTTTTTACCTCGACTAGAGTCCCAGTTCTCCTGAGTCTCCAGATTTCTATTCGTCCAGCGAATTGATCATTCACTCTTGTTGATAATTACGGAACTTTCCATCAAGTATGAATCCATTCCCTGTGATACGTGTGTAAGTGTGTATGCAACACGAGACCATCTAGGTTATATTTATAGAGTTCCTTGATCAGACCATGTGTGTAAGTGGTATGGAAGACTGAAGCCTGTAGCTCTTAAATCCGAAATTAAGCAACCAGTTTGAAAAGAGATTTGAAAGCCTTTTCAGTGGAGGATGCTTTGCGTAAACTTGATACTTTCAGAACTTCTATAATGATTGAACACAGTCCAAGTTATGGAAGAGCTTAATAATGATATCTTAGATATTTTGACTTGGTAACTAATTATTTGTATGCATTTTTGAAGGTATAGCTAAAGGTGGCTGTTAAATCGATCAAATCGGTAAGCAAGACTTAACACAGACTTTCTATTTTTGTTTTACCAACGAAGCAAAGGCAACTCATCTTCTTAAGACAATTAAGGCTATTTAAACTTCATAGTACAGATTACTCAAACTCTTTTATGTCATCACATTCTTGTGGTGGTCGTATGCTATAACTGTTTTCAAATAGTCATTACTGTATTAACAGAAATATTCTGTTATCATTTCTGCCAACTAATGTCATCCTTTCTTCTTTCTAATACAGTGAATGCCCAGGGGTATGGAGGAGGAAACCCTGCACCTGCCAACACCGCCACCACCTTGGGATATAATGATACAAGTAAGTTGTTTCAGATATCGAATTAATTATCAAAGGTAATTGTTATTGTCGGTTAGTTAATTAATCCGTACTTACGTTACTCTTCTGCTAAATAGTCATTTCGGACAGCTTATTTTTAGGAAGTCCTGACAGTTTATCTGCTAGTGAACAATTCAGTCTCCAAAAAGGAAGAAAAAGGAAGAATCACTTTAAGCTTCTTAACAATTGCAAAATTCGAGTCGTCTGTATCAGTTGTCAATTGTTTATCTCGACGTAGTGTGTGAAGGAATATTTCAAATTTCTCCTTCGTTAAGCATCCAGTGACGGATATTGTTGCAGTGATGATGCATTATTGCTTACTACCATTAGGAATTTGTCTGATAACAAAAGTTTAGAAATGAATAATGGGTATTCTTGCAAAATTCCAACTTGCTTGGGAGCTCATCCTCAATTATTTTTTTCACCAATTCCAGCTGACGTCTCTTTGGAATTCCATCCGTTTGGAATTCCGTTTGGGGTACTGCAAGTAAGATAAGGTTGGGGGATCTGAGTGGTTTCGTGGCCTTTTCTCTCCTTTGGAAAGTAGAGATAAGAACAGGTAAACTAACAATAATCAAATCCTTTTCGGGGAATGACATCACCGTCATCCATCATCTTGGGGAGATTTCGTAGCAAAATTTCATAGTCACGTACTTTGTCTGTACGTCAGATCTTTAGTGGGTCGTGACGACTTAATGGTCCAAAAGGGTAAATATATTTATCTCTAAGAATGCTATTCATGGAGGCATGCACCCAGTGCTTTCTACTGTTTAATGTTAGGTTTTATCGCCAACATTATTTTTAGGGTTTTCATTTGTAATAATATTGACAAATTTTAAGATAGAGCTTCAAAACTAAGAATTCCATAAGACCGTGAAGGGGAACTTTAGTTGCAAAGCACTCCAGGTATCCTTGTAGACCTCTCCCTCCCCCCACAACAACAAAAGGACTACGTAGTGAATAGTTTTCAGATATTTGGGAAATTTACCTCAAGTGATGTGGGTGCACCTTGTGTAGGGATATTTTCGTGTGTTACTATTAATTCCTTTTTTTCACTCGAAGATTAGCCTGTTTTATTTATGCAAACTTTTTTTTTTTTTACCTTGAAGGAGATTTTTTTAACTGGTAACAGCTAGAGCCACTTCAGGGCCCACCCCACCCCCAAACCATAGAGCCAAACGGAAATGAACAAAAATAGTAAAAATTAAAGTGAGTTACTTTAATATTTTCTCTGTTGTGTCTCGGCTCGAGTTACACTATACAAAAAGTGATGTTTCCATCCCTCCAATATAATGATTTTTATTGTTTTAACTCGCTTTCTAGAGGGTTTTTCACTTACATTCATCATCGATTTGCTGTGTAAGAATGTCACTTATGATTTCATTGCCAAAGTTTTTAGTTCTATATATTTCCGTCTGTTCAAGAGTCAAGAGTCCGTGCTTGAGAAGAATTCAGAAACATAACACTGCAGTATTTTGATTTTGAGTCTCTAGCTAAATTTTGCAGAAACAAAATCTCAAGGTGTTGTGGAATGCAAAACAAATAACGGCATGAATTTTGGAACCAAAATAGAAGATTGGCCAAGTCTAGGGATTCTGAACACGCGATTTCTTGAGAACTATGTTAATAGTAGAGGAAGATAATTGCAGAAGAATGATACTGGTGATGATGCTAATGACAAAGATGTTTGCTTATTACGGTTGTCTCCGCCAAGTTTGTGTCTTTTCTGTGTTTGCTCCATTCCCTGTATCATGCGGTGCACTGTAGGTATTACTTGAGGTTTGTTACAGCGTCCCTTCGGCCCCCTAGCTGCAACCACTTTCGTTCCTTTTACTGTACCTCCTTTCATATTCTCTTTCTTCATCTTACTCTCCACCCTCTCCTAACACTTGATTGATAGTGCAACTGCTTTGAGGTTTTCCTCCTGTTACACATTTTACTGTCAATTTCCATTTCAGTGCTGGATGACCTCATAGGTCCTAGTGCTTGGCCTATGGCCTAAGTTATATAATATTCATTTCAACTCAGCTCAGCCAACCAGGTTATACTGCTTTGAGTTAAGTTATCTAAATAGGCGTATTATGTATATGAGAGAGAAACTATTGCTACTTTGAAATGATACAAAATAGAAAAAGTTTTTATATGAACTTAAAATTTTCGAGTGGTAGCTGTTGTCCACAGGACATGAATCATTCCTTGATAGGGACCCCCCCCCCCCCCCCCCCCCCCCCCACAAGGGTTTTAACCCGACATGTATCCACCTTTGCGGCGTGTTTAGCACCAGCCCGTTGTGAAAGGCCGTGAAGACACAAAACAAAAAGACTGTGAATATTATTAAATATAATGACCTCAAAGAAATATTAGTCCTAGATAGAGAAGTTCCCCCCCCCACCCCCCCACCCCACCCCCCCACCCCGAACTTTGCTGTGGGTCACTATTCAGAAACGATCCCAAACCATCTATGATGAAATGCAGCCCGTATGAACGAAGTTAATGAAATCTCATGATTATATATATAGTATATGTATATATATATATATATATATATATATATATATATATATATATATATATTATATCAGCTGTTTTTATGTCTAATACGGCGTTTTAAAGATGCTGGTTAAATATTTGGCTTTTTATTATATAATAATATAATAATATATAATAATTATATTATATATTATATATATTATATATATATATAATAATAATAATGTTATGTATGTATGTATAATGTACAATATATATATATATATAATATATATATATATATATATATATATTATATATAATATATATATATAAATTATATATTTAAATTATAAATATATATTATATATATAAATATATATATATATATATATATATATTATGAAATATATATATATATTATATATATATATATATATATATATTATTTATATATATAATATATATGTATATATATATATATATATATATATATATATATATATATATATTATATATATATATATCAGCTGTTTTTATGTCTAATAGGCGTTTTTAAAGATGTGGTTAAACTATGGCTTTTTATATATATATATATATATATATATATATATATATTATATATATATATATATATATATATATATATATATATATATATCTAATAAAAGGAGCCCATAAAAACACCAAAATGTAGAGAGAAAAAGTACTATATTTCAGAGACTGCTGTCTCTCTCTTCAGGTATATGAATGAGAAAAGTTTACAGAAAAGGTGGTATTTATACCAAAAGATTCGTCCAACAAAAGACATCGCCCAAAGACTCTGGGGTATATGAGATCCCATGCCAGGACTGTGACCAATCTTACATCGGATTTACAGATAAATCACTTCCCCAGAGATTAATACAACACAAACGGTCAGTTAGGTATGGACAACAGAACTCGGCTATTTTCAATCATATAAATGAATATAACCATAGAATAAACTGGAATATGTCACGTGTAATTTATAGCAGCAACTGCCGCCGGTACAAGAGTCAAATGATGGAATCGGCCTTAATAAAAAGAGAAGCAGGTAATGAACATCTCAAAAGGGAATTGGACATCGGACATCGTCGACGCAGTGTTCATTCACCAAACGCTTAAGAAGATTAAAGGAAGATTATCAGCGGGGTGACCTAAATTGGCTTACTTGTGGACGAATCTTTTGGTATAAGTACCACCTTTTCTGTAAACTTTTCTCATTCATATACCTGAAGAGAGAGACAGCAGTCTGAAATATAGTACTTTTCTCTCTACATTTTGGTGTTTTTATGGGCTCCTTTTATTAGATGGAATTCTGTTGTTACAGAACACTTTTACCAGTCCATATATATATATATATATATATTATATATATATATATAGTATATATATATATATATATATATATATATATATATTTATATCAGTTGTTTTTTACGTCTGATACGCGTTTTTAAAGATGCGGTTAAATATGGCTGCTATATCTGTTATATCTAGTTACAAGTTTGGCTTTTTAAAAAAAACGGCGAACTTTTCCGCCTTTTTTAATTAAAACAACGAACTCTTCCGCCTTGTTTTATTTTTTTGTTGTTCTTGTTGCTAACGAAGCAAAGTCATAACATCTGTTTAAGGCAAATAAGACTTGATCATTAAAAGTTTCATAGTTCATGTTACAAAAAAAAAAAAAGGTCTGCGTTATTACAGTGGTGGCGGTTATATTAATGTAGTTATATAAACTGAGAGAGCTCTTTTTATTCACCTAACAAATGACATTCTTCTTTCAAAAATAATCACAGTGTATAACGAGAACGTAGTGTTACCAGAATCTGCATTCGAAGGAGTATGGGTACTAACACCTGTGCCGGTGAATGTCGTCGTACTCGTTCCTCCTGCACGTGTCAGCAGGAGAAGGCACGGTGTGGTCATCATTATCATCATCACTGGAAACGAGTACACAGGTAAAATGTTATGGACACAATGTTACTCTCAACGACTTGAGATAGTTTTCCTCTCTCTCTCTCTCTCTCTCTCTCTCTCTCTCTCTCTCTCTCTCCTCTTCTCTCTCTCTCTCTCTCTCTCTCTCTCTCTCTCTCTCTCTCTCTCTCTCTCTCTCTAGTTCCTGCTTAAATCCTGTCGTCATGAGCATTAAGTATAGAATGTATATTTTATAGCAAATCTGCGAGGAATGTAAGGATCCTATGTATTTTCTTTCAAACTATTGTCGCTATAAATCGAGCGGTTGCAATCAAGAGAGCTTAGTATTGATTTCTTGCAGAATCTTAATGAAAAAGGAGAAAATTCTGTTTTTAATGTTGTGAGAATAATGACGAATTGTACGCGCAGGCTCTTCCTACAAAACACGCGGTAAAAAAAAATAAGCATGTAAAATGTCATAGCTAATGAAGTTGCGTGCTTTCTCCCAAAAGGGTGTTGCTTGCAAGGTTGGAGGTACAAGCACGGCTGTCTTATCAGTGTCCTCGAATTATTTTTCATCTGTCGAGACGGTACCATGGATTCACATAAGTAAGTAGTCTCTCTCTCTCTCTCTCTCTCTCTGCCTCTCTCTCTCTCACACACACACACAACACACACCACCACACACATATATATACCATATTATACAATATTATGTATGTAAATATCTATATTATATTATATATATAAAGATCATATATATATATATTGTTTAGTATCTATATCTATATATATATAGATATATTATATATTATATAATATATATATATATATAGAGATAGAGATAATATAGATATAAGATGTTATATATAGTTTATATATATAATTATATGAGTATAGAATATTAATATATATAATAGATACAAGCTATTAGATATAGATATATAATAAAATTCATATTAATAATACTGATATATATATGAAGTAATATTATAGTATCTATATAATAAATGAAGATATAGATATATAATATATTATATAACAGATATATATTAATATAATTATACTACTATAGATACTATATATATAATAATAGTATCTATAATAATATATATATATATCGATATTATAAGTATATATATATTCTGTTATATATATACTATAGTATTAGATATATATATATAGATATATACGGATAATATGATATATCATCTGCTATATATATAATATTATATATAATATATAGATAATTATTCTATAGAATATATATCTATCTGTAATATATATATATGATTATAATATAGATACTATATATAGACTTATATAATATATAATTCTTCTCCATTCGGTCTAAGGTTTTGCAGTGACCAGCATATCCCAAAGAGCGGTGATGGATTCGAGATGAGGGCATTGTGGCCATCATAGTCATTATATATATATAAATGTATATATATATATATATATATATATATATATATATATATATATATATATATATATAATTATCCAACGTAGCACGCATGCTTGAGGATATCAAAATATCCACATGAGGTGAGTGAAAACTAGGACTTTGAACAAGTTCCCGGTTTTCACTCCCCTTCTTTAAGTAGATTTTAATAGTGTTTAATGCATATATATGCATATATAGTATATATATATATATATCTATATATATATATATATATATATATATATATCTATATATATATATATACACTTTAGTAATGCTTTAAACTGAGTCTTTTAAGTGTTTAAACTTGATGTTTGTTATTAAAAAACTTGTTGGTAAGTATACATAAGAAATTGGCCATCAGCAAAGCAAAATGTATGTATACGTGACTGCATTTTTCTGTCCCTGTCTCTCTTTTTAAATATATATATATATATATATATATATATATATATATATATATATTATCTATATATATATATATATATACACATATATATATTAATAAAAGGAGCACATAAAAAGAACGAAAATGTAAAAAGTAATAGTACTATATTTTAGACACCAAACAGTGTCTGTGTCTTCAGGTAGGGGATGAATGAGAAGCGTTACAAAAAAGTGATATTTTTACCAAGAGGTCCACAGGTCAGCCGTTAAGTCATCCCAGTTGACAATTTCTCCTTAATCTTCTTAACGGCTGACTTGTGGACCTCTTGGTATATAAGTTTCCTGAAATGAGAGACTGATTCGTCTCTGAAATGTAGTTTTTACTTTCTACATTTCGGCGTTTTTATGGGCTCCTTTATTAGATGGAATTTTATTTTAACAGAATATATTTCACACACACACACACACACACACACACACACACACACACACATATATATATATATATATATATATATATATATATATATATATATATATATATAATATAACACACACACGTATATATGTATTATATATACGTGAGTGTGAGTTTTTTTTTGAATGGCAGTTAATAATAAATCAGTATCAATTTCATTATATTTGTGTTTAAACTGAAATAAGCTTTGCTGCCTCTGCTCTTCAAGATACCAAAATTTCTTTTCTGAATAAATATTGCTATTTAATTTAGGTCAATACTTTTGCGAAAAATTAGAAAAATTACACCGTTTCAATCTTTGGTTTTAATGGATTTAGTCTAGCAGCCAAACCCTGATTTTCAAGTAGACCTTGCAAAAATAACCCCCCAAGCAAGTTTTCATTGATTTTGGTAGAAAAAGTTCCATAGAATCAGAAACCGAATGATGAATTTATACTGAATATAAACAACTCAATGTGTTTTGGGTTTACACTTTATTTTCCATTACAATTGGCTTCCTTGACCTCGAAAACCCTAAAATTGATATATCATATTATAAAATAACCCCCCCCCCAAAAAAAAAAAAAGAAATGATAGATGCTTATAGCTTTTGGATTCACACGGCAGCCATCTTGGACGCCATGTTGAATTTCTCAAAATGGCCAAAGATGCCAGCTGGGCATCATTCAGTTTCTGGTTCTATGGAACTCTTTCTACCAAAATCAATCAAAACCTGCTGCCTGACTAATTTGCACATGGCCTGTATTTGGATCGTTTTCTTCACCTCTAATATTTACCCATTTCAGCCTTGGAGACTCAAGTGAGGATGATAGTCGATGGAAAGTTGCTGTTAGGAAAAATCGAAGAAAACGCGTCATCAGTATCTCCAACAGTGCCATTAATATCGGGATAGACAATTTATTGAAACGGTCAGATGTTAGCATTGATAATATGCAACATAATGCGGTAATTGTGGATGTTGTGGGTCAGAATTAAATATGGAATATATCTCGGCAAAATTGCTTTCTTCTATCTCGAGTAAGTTTATAAAATCGTGTCTACACTAACATCATTTGAAATCTACATTATTTATGATCTGAAAAATAACTAGCGCTGTAAATGTCTAAGAAGTTACTTTATTGTTTTTCACCTTAATCACCATCCATACTTCACTATAGTATAGTGGTATAATACACCATATATTTATTAATAATGTCACTTTTTCTAAGGGCAAAGGTAAACCACACTAATATTATGATGAATTTCTGACTAGGAATTTTATTTGGCTTCTATTGTATTCTTATTGGTATTAGGATGAATAAAAAAAGATTATTGGCAAAAGTATGTTTTATTTTGAGTGCCCTACTAAAAATGTTACACATATGGATTTCTGTAGCATCTGAACTGAAACACTAAAAAAACACAGTTTTTAGTGTTCCCAAATTTTTGTTTTTGTGATAAGTGGAATCTTAACTTTCAGGAAATACTTAAAGAGATTTGGCATCCTGCTCACTAAATAACATAAAACTTATTAGGTGATGTTAAATAATGTATAGTGGGATTTTGAATTAGTAAAAATTACATTACCTTAGATACCTACTTCAGTACCAAAGGTTAGATGTTTCCCAATTCTGATTCATCACCATCTTCGTACTTATATCTATAAAAGACTTATTTTGCCTAGCAATTGTAACGGCCAAAAATAGCACGGAAGTCTAGATGAAGCACAGTTTAACCACAGCAAAAGAACCCTATTTGTGGAAAAAACGAAAACAAGCTGCAAACATTGTCCGCTGGAGAGAGGTAAGTAGGCATGTCCCAACAGTCTCCAACATTTCCGTTGAAGCCATACACAGCAGTAAGTATTTATGTGTGTATCTCTCTTTCCAGGAGTTCTGGAGGCTGGGGATCTCATCCTTGGCCAGTTGTGGATGAGGAGATGAAGACCTTCCAGCCTAACCCGAGCCACTGGACCACCTTCCTTCTTGGCCCTGAGTTCAGAAAGCATTATTGTTTGGGGCTGCAATTCTTTAATTGTTAATTTTACTTTAACGTACAAAAGCTATTTAAAGTTGGTGAAACAAATATTTACGAAGAGAGAGGCTAAGTTAATGTTTTATTTTTTTCACATATCCGGAGAGCAAATGACACTGAATTGACAAAGGTCCCTCCCTGCTTGTGAATAAAGCTACGTCTTCTCTATACTGAGTGGTGGCCTACAGCCAATGCCTCTTCATCTGTGCAAATCCTTTCATTCAGGGAAATCCAGCCGTCTACCGCAGAGTAAGTGGCTTCCACGTCCAACATTGATAACATCACCGGCATCAATTGATGAAAATATAAATGTTGAACAGCATAGTTAATACTGCTTTGCGTGTGGAACATTAAAATCGACATAGAAACCTAATTGGTCTAAGGAGAGGATGCCGAGTGAGTCTGGGTGAACTGACGATACATCCGCGAGAAAGGTTTTTCTGTTATCAGATGATTCACAATAGATGAAGCGAGAGAATTAATTTTGGCTGTAATGTTTATTGTTTTATAGCAGTTGTAGTTTTCTTTACACTTTATAGAACCCCCTCGGCTTTCAGCTTGAAGTCAATCTCTTTTTCAATATATTGATTAAAATGCCTAATACTTTGAGATTAAAACTTTGATGCTACTTGTATCGCATTCAGTTCAAAAAAATATATATATAGGATCCCACGGAAAAAAACCAATACTTTAACAACTTCTTCAAGATGTTTTAAAACTTTAACATTTAATGTTTTGTGCTTATCTAGTTTTAATTGTATAAATTAGAGCTTCACTATAATTCATTACCTATCTAACGGATTGGTCTCTGGCAATTTATCCTAATCAGATTGTTTTTTCACGAACAGCGACTGGGAATTAGCGAATGTTGGTCGATGTTCCGTGATAGCAACGTAGGGGAGCTTTTATCTTATGCTGTGCTACAACAAACTTGTTACCCAAGTACTTCAAGACACAAAAAGGAGCCGAGATGGAAAAAGAGAACTTGAAATCCAATTGATGGCAGGCACTTCAGCTGAGGTAATAAAAGGTAGGCAGACAGATATTCCCTCATTCTTCGATAATCTTTTACTTAAAATATGTTTAGGGGCGAACTCTTGTTTCCCATATGCATTTTCGACGCAAACGAATGTATTCAAGTCTAAAGTCGGCAGCTTTTATGTTTTGAAAGAAAATTCATCTGCTCGTTAAACTTATCATCAGGTTGGCGTTATTGGTAGCATAATTGAAAATACTCAACGAAACTCCGCAGTTACCGGGAATCCAATATCCGAAGACATTAGTCACCAGAAGCTGCTTAGAAAATAGAATTTCTCTCTCTTTTGAAATCTTAAAGCGCGTACGCAGAGGAACACGGTCACACTGTTTACAAGCAAATTTGAGGGATCCAGCGCCGTTTTTTGGGGGAAAGGTTGCCTACATGACTGTTTCTCGATCCCCGAATAAGTGTCCATTTTGGGCGAATTTTCTCACAACATTGACGAAGTCGGGACTTTCAGGTCACTATAAATTCTTTGACATATTTTCCATCGTGACCATCTAGAAGAAGGTTGAAGTCACCACAATTAGTATATTTTTTTTTATCAGCTAACGAGCCGAGATCACTAAATTGATCCAGGAACGATCTCTTCTGTGGTTGAAGGTTTATAAAATGTTATGATTTTTATGTGTTTGTTTTTGCGTGTAATTTTGTACTGAACACATTTTGATTTGTTATAGACATTTTGTATACTTTTTTTTGACAAATATTCCCACTTCGCCTCCGTTTTTGTTTTCTCTCGGTACATGGTACAAGCTGTGGGACCCTGGCGTCATTTCGTTTATTTTAGAATGATCGCTTACATTATTATCTAGATAAGTCTTCGTTATCAAGAGATGTACAACATCAGATGCAAAAAAAACAAATGGCCACGTCCCTCATTCTCCGAAACGTTAAACTCTCTCTCATATACAAAATATTATGTTTCTTAGAAATACAAAGCCCCAAGCAAACGGTTTCGTAAGCGTCAACAGGTGCACCACCTCCGCACCTGTTTTCGTAGCATGGAAAGGGACGGGTGCTTGGCAGTGGCAGCTCTAAGCCCGAAGCAGATGACAGCTGAGCCTGTGAAGAACATCCTCTGTCGAGAAGAAACTGCGATTTAGTGAAGACTCAGAATGGCCACCTTCAAGCGATTCCCACCAGCTCTCTGGATTGACTTGATTTTAGTCTTTGCCTGGACCCAAGGTGAAACAATTCATTTCTGTTTGTTACATATGTACATTGATAGAGTTTTCATTCAACCAACGCTTAAGAGGATTAAAGGAAGATTATCAGTGGGAGTTACCTAAATTGGCTTACCTGTGGATGGACCTCTTGGTATAGATACCACCTTTTCTGTAACTTTTCTCATTCATCTACCTGAAGAGGGAGACAAGCAGTCTCTGAAGTATAGTATTTTCTCTATATTTTGGCGTTTTTATAAGGGCTCCTTTTATTATATATATATATATATATATATATATATATATATATATTTATATATATATATATATATATATATATATATATATATATATATATATATATATATATATATAGTATATATATAATATAAGCCATTCTAGAGGGCTTATAAACAACTTCCCTAGAATATCGGAACATCTTACAAGACGCCATGAGGTCGTTAACGGTCATTCTCTCTCAGATGAAGAAAGCGTCACCTCCCCCCAAACATCCCCCCCCCAAAAGTTTCGTTGGTTCTTTGGCGTCACCTATATTGGCACCCATTGGTCAATAGACCTAAGGACAGGTGCCAGACCCAATCATGGCCTAGAAGCAATATATCGGGGGTTTCTGGGGGGTATTGAGGAGAGAGGAAACCAAGCCGTCTCCTTGAGGGTCGGGCAGTTAAGCGTCGGTCAAGAGAAGGGAAAGACGCACTTTCCCCTCGTGCCTCTGCCGGTTTCCGCTCGGTCTCAATCCCGCCGGTACTATAGATATTAAGTTCATTTCACTCGGGCCCTTGTGTAAATTCATTAGAATATAACCGACCGGTGTTAAATTAATCACTGAGCGTTTGATTTCTGCATGACCCACGTAACTTAAGAATCCCACGCGACCCAAGGTCGGGGTCATAATTTTGGTGTCAGGTGTGTGGGTCCGCTGCGAAGCGCTAATTAACGTTAAATATAGCGATCTGTGGTTCTTGCGAGGCGCGGATTCGGTGACTAATTGTTCAGTGTCTTTATGATCGGAAAATACACGACGGAGCGGTCATATGAAACAACAACATAAAAGGGCCGACGTTGAAGTGATACGGTAAAACAAAATTTAGCTCGCCTTCACGTAACTAATGCCAAAGTAACGAGCGGTAGATAGCGAAGAAAGTCGGCGTGTGATATTGCAATACCGAGCGCGAGACATCGTGAAACGGGCGAATACACGCACACGTGCTGTGCATAAAACGGCCAACAGATTAGAAAAACTGTATGCAGTGTATAAGCGAGGGAAAGACAGAAAGGACGAGTGTCGTATTATTGGAAAGAAGATTGCACTCCCCAAATCAAAACCAGCCAGACGCTGGTTACGATAGCAAGTGGAAGGAGGTGATCGTCAGCACAGTGATCAGCAGTACCTTCGCAGAACATCTGCGATGCTAAGAAACGGATCAAAGATGGCGGCCGGCAATGCGCGCCCGCCAAAAGTCTTTCCCGCCAAAGGGAAAGAAGAGTGCCTGGAGTCAGCTGTGTGTGCCCAAGAGAACAGGGTAAACCTTGTTGGGCAGCGGGAGGGATACCAGTTCTCCCCCCCTAAGAGTAGCAGAGTGAGACTGTCGGAGTAGGGGACTCCCCCTACTGGACAGCACACCCCCCCTCAAGAGCGGGAATGGGTCGGAAGGAGATGGGCACTTTCCTCCTTCCCCTAGCCCCTCTAGGCTCTAGCCGTTGAGGAGACGGTATTCACCTTCAGGATGAATGGGGGAGTGTGAGCTGTAAGCTTCGTCTGGTATAGACCAAGCTGTTAGAAGTAAGAAAAGCTGACAGCCGTCGGAAGGCGGCTGACGACAGCAAGGGAGTGTAGCAAGACACTCCTCCCCTCCCCTCAAGAGGAAGGGGACGGCGACGTGGAGGGAGGAAGGAGGGTCAGCTGGGATCCTTCCTTGGCACAAGGGACACGAGGAGAGTAATTATTGACCAGCGTGAATAATTGTCAGTGAGGGTCTTTGTGAAGAATTTAAACAGTATGGGTATGAAATGTGGCAACCCGCAATGAAACAAGTTTCTTTGGTTTTGTTTTATTCACAGTTAAAGTTTTTTTTTTTTTAAGTATAGTTATCAAAATGGCTTTGTGATTAGTTTATTGTACTGTTCTGTGTTATTAGAATATGTCCTTTTGATTCGAATTTTTTAAGTTATTCAAGTAATTTGTCTGAGAAATTTTGTTTTCATCGGTATAACGTAAACAATCAACTAGTGATATGTCGATTTCTTTTTTTTTCTTATTCAGATTTGTGGTAACAACCCTTTTGTGATTTATCTGTGATTGCAGTTTGAGTAATTTAATTACGAATTGTTCTTATTAGAGTCAATGAATATTAACCAATTCACTGATATTGCATGCTTAATGTTTTGTGGAAACTGTAGATGGATTTTCTTTTATTTTGTTCATTTTTATTGTCGGTTTTCAAGTCCTCCACCTTGAGGGTAGGAGACCAAACCCGCCCCCCCTAGAGCCTCTCCTCAATAGCCAAAGTGGTTGTCTGAGAACACCACCAATAGTGTTTAATGTTAAATTTATTGTTATTAGTAGTAGTTACCTGGGTGTTGACCGCTCTTTGAGATTCTCGTAGTTTTACAAACCAGATTGTTATTCTTTTCAAGTACTAATGATACGAGTCCATTTAAGATCACTGGTCAATGCCCCGGGTTGGGTAAAGAGAAACAAAAAAAATAATAAAAAAAAATGGAAAAATAAATGAATAAATGAGTAAACAAATAAAAAATAAATAAAATGAAATAAAATAATAATAATTTTAGTTAAGTAATAATACCGGAGCTAATGCCATTACCAAGGATAATGCCTATCCATTGCCCTCGATCGAAGTGCTTTTACTTAAAGTAAAGGAGAGTAAGTTTTTCGCCACATTGGATCTCAAGGCTTGCCCTGATGATGAAAGTAAAGAGAAAACGGCCTTTATAGCAATCGGCTATCTGAATATAATTTCCTTCCCTTCAGGTTGAATATCTTACAGCTCATTTTCACGAGTAATGATACGCGTTTTAGCCTCTATAATTAGCATTGTGAGTTTTTGTACATTTAGATGATATCATTGTAGTTGGCGTCATGGGATGAAAATAAATTTAGAAAAATTTAAGTTTTTCCAGGTCGAAGTAGAATTTTTGGGGCACCTAGTAACTTCGGAAGGCCTTAAGCCTTGTGCCGATAAAGTTGTAGCAATGAAAGAATTCCCACGACCAAAACATGCGAAAGATGTAGCCAGCTTCCTCGGACTCGCGGGTTACTGTCGGAAGTTCATTAGAAATTTTGGACAGATAGCAAGACCGTTAGATGCATTAAGGAAGCAACCTGATTTCCAATGGGGTGAGAAGGAGGAGGAAGCTTTTCAGAAATGAAAAGATGCCCTAATGAGCGACGAACTCTTGGATTATCCGAGGTTCGATCGTCCTTTTTCAGTGACCACATTCGCAAGTGATATTGCGATAGGAGTAATCTCCCAGATTGACGATGAAGGTAATGAAAGACCAGTTTGTTTTGCATCACGAGGATTAAAAGGGGCAGAGAATAATTATAGTACCTTCGATCGAGAGGCTTTGGCGGTCTTATGGTTGCTGGAGAGACACAATTATTTATTTTTTTTGCTGGGACATAAAATAGGTTTTCACAGATCATCAACCATTAATGTACCAGCTGAAGAAGAGCGAGATTACAAATCGCCAAACTCGTTAGATCGAGCGAATTTTAGAGTTTGACGACATAAAGATTGAATATGTCCCAGGTAAGGTAATAGGATGGCGGATGCTCTCTCCAGGAAAATCATAAGAGTAACAACTCGTGCTACAGGGCGCGGGGAGGAGCGACAAAAGAAACCTCGTGACGTTGGTGGCACAGGCACTGCAGGCATAGTGCCGGCAACGTCGCGACGGTACCGAACAATGACAGTCAATCAAACGTAAGCGCGACGCGCAGAAAACGGGAATCTCGCAAGCACTCTCAGGTGAATGGGAGTGCCCGAGGCGGTAGATGGTTAAATGCAGGTGGAACTCCGTCCGGGGGATTCCAGAATAAATGCCCGGAGAATGAAAGTGTGGTTGATTTTTGTGGTTGGAGTGTGCGAGAATTGGTTGAAAGTCAGGTGTCTGAAGCTTGGATTAGTCAGATTAAGGCTTGTGTGGATGGTGAGAGTAACGAGTTCCCGAATTTTGTGCATTTATCAAAAAACGTGTTTTCATTGTGAAAGACGTCACGTTAAGTAAATAGGAAAAGGGCCGCTAATATCCGAGCCCAAGTCGTTCTTCCTCGAGCCTTAGTAGAGACAGATATACACATAGATCATGTTAGCACTTAAGCTGGACATGTAGGCATAGAAAGATCTTTTAGAAGAGCCCGTGAACATTTCTTTTGGGGATGGCTTGCTTTGAGACATAACTAGATTTGTAAGTAACTATCGTGTGTTTAATACGATGGAAAAGCAACCTGTTAAGTATTTTTTTTATTGAAAGAGCCATCCATTTTATTATGTAAATCCTTACGCCAGGCATACTGGCATAGAAAAGTCCCTTATTAGGGCACTCGAAGTGGTACTTGTTAAATTCTATCGTGAGCATTAAATGTGGTGAGACCACTCCCTGCGGCGCCAGGGTAATACAAGTATTATTGTGTTCGTGGGTGCGTATACACGCTCCCACCCATGGATAGGATGGTGGATAAAACCATGCCTGTTGGGATCACATCATGTGAAAGAAATTAATCGAAATACTGGCTTATTCCACTTAATTGTACCAGAAGCACAAAGCGAGAAACACCTGTCGCACACAGTATACGTCAAGGCGTTTGGTGTACCACACCAACCAACCAGTATCCCGTACCCAAGGTTGGCCGGGTACCTGGGAGTCGAGCCAGTGGAAAAACACCAGGGCGCAAGTGGGCGCCCGGCCGAGAGCACAAGACCGAGCTCCCGAGCCTATGTCATACGTAAATGCTGTTGCAAAGTAAATGAAAGGGGTCAGTGAACAGAGTCTGTAAATGCCAACCCACGTCTTTACCTAGGATTCAGAATCATACCAGTTGTTTATTTTTTTTTTATTTTATTTCTTGTTATCTCGATCAGATTGTAATGTGTCACGAATTTATGTTGTTTGATATAACTTGTCCAAATTATTTTCAGAACAAATGTTATTACCTGTGGATCATATTCTTATGTGTAATTCTGTTTTGATGTGGTTATGTTGCTTTGTACGTTATTTTATTATTTGATTTGTTGTTTTTTATTTGTGTTAAATTTGTCGCAACACCGATTCCATCCTATTTTATCTTTCATAAATTACACTAATGCTTGTAAAGTTTTTTTTATTTTCACAGATGATGAAATTTTTGTTTGTTTGTGCCTGAATTTCCAAATTTATTTCTCTGGTTCTTTAGTTATTTTTTTATTTTTTTTTATGTGATAGTAGTAAAATGCACATTGATGTTCCAGGAAGATTTTTTTTTATTTTCGTAAAAATTCCATTGCATTATTTTTTGTTCTGTGTAGTTTAAATTTATGTTTTTGTTATTTTGAAGAAATTTAATAGATTAACGTGATACAATGTCATTAAAAATGGATGCCATGTGTCGTGATTGCCAAGGGCAGTGGCTGAATGTGTAAAATTTTCTGTCTTTTTGTTTTCACCATTTTGTTTTGATTATGAACCTGAAGTTATTGAATGATTTCTTTTTTTTTGGTTTTGATCTGTTCCAGGCAAGAGTGATTGTTATTAGTTAATTTTTTTTTTTTTTAAAGATCTTATGATGTTGTAAGACGTGTTCAATTTACTTGTAACCTTTGGTTTGTACACACGTCAAATGGCCCCCTTTAAGATAGTTAATTTGAATTTAGATAAATCAGTACCTTGAGAAAAGAGACTCGAGATGGGACAAGGCAGAGACTATAGCTTTGCGAGGACGCAAAGGAGTTTGGGGAGGGAGTGATAAGCCATTCTAGAGGCTTATAAACAACTTCCCTAGAATATCGGAACATCTTACAAGACGCCATGAGGTCGTTAACGGTCATTCTCTCTCAGATGAAGAAAGCGTCACCTCCCCCCAAACATCCCCCCCAAAAGTTCGTTGGTTCTTTGGCGTCACCTATATTGGCACCCATTGGTCAATAGACCTAAGGACAGGTGCCAGACCCAATCATGGCCTAGAAGCAATATATCGGGGGTTTTCTGGGGGTATTGAGGAGAGAGGAAACCAAGCCGTCTCCTTGAGGGTCGGGCAGTTAAGCGTCGGTCAAGAGAAGGGAAAGACGCACTTTCCCCTCGTGCCTCTGCCGGTTTCCGCTCGGTCTCAATCCCGCCGGTACTATAGATATTAAGTTCATTTATTTCACTCGGGCCCTTGTGTAAATTCATTAGAATATAAGACCGGTGTTAAATTAATCACTGAGCGTTTGATTTCTGCATGACCCACAGTAACTTAAGAATCCCACGCGACCCAGGTCGGGGTCATATATATATATATATATATATATATATATATATATATATATTATATATATATTCTATGCTTAAAAAAATCACAGCAGATGCACGTGGCTTCATTAAATAAGCGAGTACCACAGGAAAATGATAGTCAGAAATCCAAGCGCTTTCGTCTTTACTAAGACATTAACAATGTCTTGGTGAAGACAAAAGCTCTTGGATTTCTGACTATCATTTTCCTATGTTGCATAATGCTTCACATCTTATGCTATCATGCTACCCACATTTCTTTAGTCGAAAAGGTTGGGGTGAATGAGACGGCAATCCAACATCTCGTAGCCTTGTGCTTCCTTAGTGTGTGTCAGATTTTTAGAGGGTCCCCACAACTTAGCGGTGTTCAAGGGGATACAAATAACTATGTCTGAGGTTGCTAGATATCTTACTATTGCCATCTTTATCAAATAACTTTGTTAGAAAACTGTTTTCTTCTCGCATATTATTTCGAGGATTTTTGCCCCTTAATGGGGTAGTGCCATCAGTGTACCTTAGGTAGTGCACTTTACATATAACTAAATGGTATTTGCAGCGCCCTTTTGGCCACTAGATGCACCCATTTTTTAGCAGTTTTCTTCCCCTCACCCCTCCCCAACATCACTTCCTTCCATCTTCACGGCTCAAGTTTCATATATTCTAATCCAGGATTTTCTTCTTTTATTACCTTGACAAATTTTAGCCAAGGGAATTTCAAGCTCACACAATTCCCTTGGATCAACAGACTCATTGCGGACCCTTCTTCCCCCCCTCCCCCTCACCAAAAAAATGTTTGAAAATAGATTGTTTACAAACATTTGGGAAACATACCTATTCAAACATTTGGCCAACGTACCCTGTTGTCATATAGCCTAGTTGATCGATGTATCCTGTTTTCAAACATTTGGACAGCGTACTTTGTTTTCAAACATTTCGACAACGTATATCTTGTTTTCAAACATATCGACAACGTACCTTGTTTTCAAAGATTAGGACAACTAATTTTCACGATATCGCCAAAATTAAATCAGTCAATAAAAGCTATTTATTCCTTTATACACTGAATACCTCACTTCGCTATATCTAATTTTCACGATATCGCCAAAATTAAATCCGCATAAAACCTACGTATATTCCTTTAGACGCTGAATACCTCACTTCGCAAGATCTAATTTTCATGATATCGCCAAAATTAAATCTGCGCATAAAACCTACGTATATTCCTATAGACACCGAATGCCTTACTTCGCAAGATCTAATTTCCGCGATATCGCCAAAATTAAATCAGGACATAAAGCTACGTATTCCTTTAGACACTGAATACCTTAGTACGCTAGATCTAATTTTCACGATATCGCCAAAATTTGTAAGATTTTCTCGTAACGAACGAAGTATATGTCACGTCAGACCAAAAAGGGAAATGAGTTTTGACCAAATAGCTCTTAGACCGTCATCAAACTTTAGCGTCCAGGTTTAAGATGATCTCACGGACTTGAATCACGAATAAATTCGATCTCTCCGGACTTTGGTTCAAAGACTCATTTCCTTTAGAAATCGGACTTGACTCGATCGAGAGTCTTTCTTAAGAAATCATCAACAAATTTAAGACTTAGTGGACTTTCTCACTTCAGAAATATTAAATTAGGTCTTTATCTTCAGAAATTGTGGACAGATTAAGTCTTAGTGGGCGTGGCTGCTTCAAAAGTCAAAAACAAGTCTTTCTTAAGATATCGTGGACGAATTAAGACTTAGTAGACCTGTCTCACTTCAGAAATATTAAATTAGATCTTTTTCTTCAAAAATCGTGGACAAATTAAGACTTAGTGGGCGTGGCTGCCTTTAAAAACATAAAACAAGTCTTTATCTTATTATATACTTAAATAAATTAATTCTTAGTGGGCGCGGCTGCCTCCAGAAATCTAAAACAAGTCTTTATCTTAAGATATCGTGAAACAAATTAATTCTTAGTGGGCGTGGCTGGCTTAAAAAATATAAAATAAGTCTTTATCTTCAAATATCGTGAAACAAATGGAGTCTTAGTGGGCGTGGCTGCCTTCAGAAATCTAAAACAAGTCTTCATCTTAAGATATCGTGAAACAAATCAGTGTTAGTGGGCGTGGCTGCCTTCAGAAATCTAAAACAATTCTTTATCTTAAGACATCGTAGACAAATTAAGTCGTAGTGGTCGTGGCTGCCTTCAGAAATCTAAAACAAGTCTTTATCTTAAGATATCGTGAAACAAATCAACTCTTAGTGGGCGTGGCTGCCTTCAGAAATCTAAAACAAGTCTTTATTTAAGAGATCGTGCACAAATTAAGACTTAGTAAACAAGTCTTCGTGGATTTATTGTCGGCTTGTATTAGCAGCGATCCAGACATGACATCAAGATCAAACTAGGCTTTCTCTGACTAACGCGAGACTGTGATCTAAGACTGACATTCAGACTGGTCATATATTGAAAAGCCTCCAGAGAAGTCTGGGGAAATTTGTCTACTCTCAGACCGAGGGACAAATGAACGTCTCCTTCATAAAATATGAAGCATCTTAAAAACGATAAAGTATCGTCTCTCTCTCTCTCTCTCTCTCTAGAGCAAGCACGTAAGCAAACAGACAGGATATATACATCAGTGCATTGATGTATATAAATGAAGATTGGCTATAACTCTACGTGATTGAATGACTTATTATTTATAACCGGATAATTTGGTGTTTACAGAGAGAGAGAGAGAGAGAGGAGAGTTCTTGTTTAAGTGTGAAATAGATAAAATATATATGTATGTAGTATGTACTGAGAGAGAGAGAGAGTTCCTGTATAAGTGTGAAATAGAAATATATATATATATATATATATATATATGTGTGTGTGTGTGTGTGTGTGTGTGTGTGTCTGTGTGTATGTATGTATGTACTGAGAGAGAGAGAGAGTGGAGGGGAGTTCTCTGCGAAATATTAAATTTTCATCAAAAATATATATATATTTATGTATGTACTGATCAGGAGAATTCGAATATAATGAATGATTTTCGACTTAACAGGGAAGAAGGAACTAGAGAGAGAGAGAGAGAGAGAGAGAGAGAGAGAGAGAGAGAAAAATGAGTGTCGGTCTTCTTCAAAGGCAACCTTTATCATCATCATGTTGATGTGAAGAACTTGACGGAAAAGGCGGGAAGCGGGGGTCGGGGTTCGGGGCGGTCGGGGTTTCGGGGGGGCCGCGGGGTGGAGGGTTGGGGTTGAGAGGGAGACCTTTTGACTATAATTAATCATACCATTTTTCGGAGAACAGTTTCGAACTCTATGCACACGACAAAGAGACTGATTAATATTCACCTCTCTCTCTCTCTCTCTTTCTTCTTCTTCTTCTTCAACTTTTGTTACAGAATGATATACGTAGATGTGCAATCGTGTGGAAAAATTTAACACTATTGAAGTTAGTAAGTCTCTCTCTCTCTCTCTCTCTACTCTCTCTCTCATTCTCTCTCTGCCCTCTCAAAGCACTACATCCACACATACACATATATGATTGTATATAGTATATACGTATATTGTATATAGATATATATATATAAATATAAATATATATATATATATTCTATATATATATATATATATATATATATATATATATATATATTTCACCCAATATAATTTTCTGACTCACATCGGGATTGAACCTCGGTTTCTCAAACGAGAGACCATGGCCACTACGACCTGCGCGGGTCAGTCGGTAACACCTTGGCCTTGCATTTGAGAAATTTATGTGTATATATGTATAAATATATGTATAAAAATGAATAAATAAAATTTTTATAAAAGAATAAATGAAAAAAAAAAACAATTAGACCTGATTGACAAACATAAAAAAACAATTTTTGACAAAAAGAAGGCAAACAAGATAAATACATGACAAAAAGAACAATTATATTGACTGACAAAAATATAAAAAAGCAGCATACAGTACACCTTTTGACTTGATGAGTGGTAATTGACAAGTCAAAATGACCCTTTGTTTTGACACAGAAACTTCGGGGGCCGAAGTTACAAAGAGGGAGGAAAGTTTGATTGGATGATAATGAGAGAGAGAGAGAGAGAGTAGAGAAATCTTGCTGAAATGTCAGATTTTCGCTAAAGATTTATATATGCATTTTACATTATTATGTATGTGTTTATAAATGTACTGAGAGAGAGAGAGAGAGAAATCTTGCTGAAATGACAGATTTTCGCTAAAGATTTATATATGCATTTTACATTATTATGTATGTGTTTATAAATGTACTGTGAGAGAGAAATCTTGCTGAAATGTCAGATTTTCGGCAAAATTTTATATATATATATATTTTACATCATTATGCATGCGTGTATGTGTTTATATATATACTGAGAGAGAGAGAGAGAGAGAGGGTATTTACTGAAATATCACATTTTCACAACAATATATTTTATATATATAATAGTATGCGGGTATATGTGTGTGTATGTATGTTTATATATGTACAGAGAGAGAGAGAGAGAGAGAGGATACAATCACTCACGTCTACATCCCAGACGAAATGATATACGATGTATTCGAAGGTGTCTCGGAAAAGTTTCTGGTAAAAAAAAAAAGCTTATCAGGAAAGAAGATACAAGCGGAGAGAGAGAGAGAGAAAGCCTTTTAGAAAAGAGCAATATATTTAAGAAGTTGACAAGATGAGAGACAAAGCGACGAATCCCTCTGGTTCACGCAAGACAGGAATGAAAAGCTGGCGGCAGAACTGCGAACAGATGGAAGCGGAAAAATAAATAAATAAACAAATAAATTAATAAATAACTAAATGAATAGATAGGTAAATAAATTACTAGATTAATAAGTAATCCGAGACACACCGCACAGAAGACAACGAGGAAGAAAGTAGATCAAATCAAAATAATGATAAAATTAGTAACCACTGTTACAGTAAGGAATATCGAGATTTACTCAGTAGATGTACTTTTGCCTGAGATGTTAAACAGGTGCCATGTAGAGTTAGAGTCAGACTGCGGTCAAATTCGTGCCCTACAGGGCCAAGATACCCTAGGATTCGTGCCCTTTAGTGTCAGAGTGTCCTCAGGTTCGTGCCTTATTGAATAAAACTGCCTGCAGATTTGTGCCCTACAGAGGCAAATCGTCCTCAGATTCGTGCCCTACAGAGTCAAAATGCTTCGAGATTTGTGCCCTACAGTGTCAGTTTGCGGTCAGATTCGTGCCCTACAAACTGCCCTGAGACTTGTGCCCTACAGAGTCAGTCTGCGGTCAGATTCGTGCCATACAAACTGCCCTAAGACTTGTGCCCTACAGAGTCAAACTGCGGTCAAATTCGTGCCCCACAGACAGTTGCAGAATCAATGTGCCCTAAGATTCGTGACCTACTGAATCAATCTGAGGTCAGTTTCGTGCCATACAGAACCAAACTGCCCCCAAATTCGTGCCCTGGGGAACTAAACTACCCAAAACCAAACCTGCCACCAGATCTGACTGAAACAAACTAATTTCAGGTTTGGCTATAATCTAACCAAAATGACTACGACGAATATGTAGTACGCTAATGACGTTGCCACTTTTCCTGGGTTTGATTCATAAAACATTGACCTAAGTTAGGATATCGAGTAGATGTGGCAGCAACGTTGCCATATTTTCCTCATATCAGGTCAGAAAAGGGTAGACAGCTTGACACTATGTTTTGGACGCTGAAGACACAAAGAATTGGAATTTGATGACGAATAAAGGATGACTTATGGTCAAAATAGATTTAAAAATTGCAGGGAAGGAAAATAATTTAAAAGTTTTACATTAAACTGTTGCGATAATAAGGTAGGATAGGGATGATTGGGTTTCTGATTATCTGAATTCATTGTACAATTGATTCACTGATGAAAATAAATGATAAAGTTTGAAAAAAATAATATTATTGTTGGGTCCTTAAGTGATGGTAGATTGTAAATTTGTTTCTTCTGGATTGTAGGAAGCTATGGCCGGATTACAGAACCCCATATAACGCAGATTAACCAATGTCGGATTGTAGAACAGGAAGAATTATCTTCGTAGACGAAAACAGCCTAACGTTGGCGTATATAATGACAATAATAAGCCCTGTACACTGAGGCCTCGTCGTATACCTCATTATATACACAGAGGCCTC
Source organism: Macrobrachium nipponense (assembly GCF_015104395.2). Lineage (NCBI taxonomy): Eukaryota > Metazoa > Arthropoda > Malacostraca > Decapoda > Palaemonidae > Macrobrachium > Macrobrachium nipponense. The sequence goes on along the minus strand of NC_087211.1, from coordinate 80,230,595 downwards.
ATTGTCATTATCCCCCCCACCCCCCCAAAAAAAAAAATTGCCAGTTTGTCGAAGTGGTTCATTTGGGACGAGATCCTCCGCTTTGATTGGTCAATCTCGGTGGCTTTGACGGTCGCTAATGGTCACTGATGACGGCCTGGAAATAGCGAAACTGGAGATGACGACCTACGTAGACCTTGAAATGCCGACCTAGACCTGGATATGACGACCTAGACCTGGGAATGATGACGACCTGGAAATGGTAAATGTGATGACGGCCTGGAAATGGTAAATATGATCACAACCTGGAAATGACGAATTGGAAATGGCGGCCTGGAAACGATGCCCTGGAAAAGATAAATATAATGACGACCTGGAAATGACGAATTGGAAATGACTACCTGGTATCGGACGACCTGAAAGGACGTCCTGGAAATGACCTGGAAAAGGCGTCTGGTAAACGACGGCCTGAAAATGGCGATCTGGAAGTAATGACGACCTAGAAATTACTGTAAATGGCGACCTGGAAGTAATGATGACACCCAGAAATGGCTGGAAATGGTGACCTGGAAGTAATGACGACCTGGAAATGACCTGGAACTCATGAATGGCTGCTGCTGCTGACGAGTGGGGGCATGGGGGTGGGGGGATTAGGGATTAGTTTAGCGAAGAATAATCCAGTCATTATCTCTAGGGATTAGGAATTAATCTGCCCCAAATTGAGCTCTGGGGGTATTTAGGGGAATGCCAGTTAATTGGGATAAGCTTAGTCCGCGTCAATTACCGGCATTGACGCCCGATAATTACATGTGGTTAATTACAGATGGGTAATTACACACATAGGACCCCTGGAAAAAAAATTTAGCAGTTCTTTAATATTTAAATGTTTTATATACCCACGTTCTGGGTATATACATTTTTTCTAGTTCTTTTACAGGTAAATAATATATATACCCACGCTCTGGGTATTTTGATATGTAGGTCAGTGGGCATTAACGAAATTTCGGGCATTTTCTGCCGGTCTTATTATTGAAATTGATTTTTTTTTTTCCTAAAATGTTTTTTCAATTTTCATTTTTAAAACATTTAAATGAAAGACGTGCAAAGGAATTTAAATAAAATTCGTGTAAATTTAAATTTAAAAATACTTGGAATAAAAGACTTTAAAACGTACTTTATTAAAAGACTTGTAAACCAATTTAAGTAAAAGATTGTAAATAAGTTTAAATAAAAAAAAAAAACTTGTAAATCAATTTAGATAAGAGACTTGTAAATCACTTTAAATAAAAGACTTGTAAATAAATTCAAATAAAAGACTTTTAAATCACTTTAAATAAAAGGCTAGTAAAAACTTTCAAACGAAAGTCTTGCTATAATCGATTTAAACAAAATGCTTGTCAATCAATTCAACAAAAGCCGCTAAACCTGTCAATTGCAACACGTTAATTCCCAAAAAAATATAAATGAATAAATATAAGAAATATCTTTCCATCGAGTCACAAAATTCTCTGTAACGAACAAAAGTGAATTTGAAGCAAGAGCACTTTGAAACCCGATACTTTTCCACACAAGTGGGCTTAGTAAGTGTTAGGTGTTACCGTCACGCGATCTCTTGCGGCTGACATAGGCGAGTGTAAGCGGTCATGTCAGTTCCTTTTGGTCATGTCAGATTCTTCTTTGTCATGTCAGTTCTATTCTAGAGTCTATTAAGAGTTTTTTTTATCTTTTACACATAACTATAAGGATGTGAATAACTACGTGTAGTAAGTTCATGTCATTTCCTCTTGGTCATGTCAGATTCTTCTCTGTCATGTCAGTTCTGTTCTCGAGTCTTTTAAGTTTTTTTTTATCTTTTAAACATAGCTATAAGGATGTGAAAAACTATGTATATATAGTAAGTTAATGTCAGTTTCTCTTGGTCATGTCAGATTCCTCTTTGTAATGTCTGATTTTTCTTTGTCATGTCAGTTCTGTTCTCGAGTACTTTAAGTTTTTTTTTTATCTTTTAAACATAACTATAAAGATGTGAAAAACTATGTATAGTAAATTCATGTCAGTTCCTCTTGGTCATGTCAGATTCCTCTTTGTCATGTCAAATCATTCCTCTGTGTCATGACAGTTCTATTGTTTTAAATATAAGTATATGGACTTTCATACGATATGAAAAAACTATGTATTTATAAGAAGTGATGGCGCTCATGTCAGTTCCTTTTGGTCATGTCAGATTCTTCTTTGTCATATCAGTTCTATTCTAGAGTCTTTTAAGAGTTTTTTTATCTTTTACACATAACTATAAGGATGTGAATAACTACGTGTAGTAAGTTCATGTCATTTCCTCTTGGTCATGTCAGATTCTTCTCTGTCATGTCAGTTCTGTTATCGAGTCTTTTAAGTTTTTTTTTTATCTTTTAAACATATCTATAAGGATGTGAAAAACTATGTATATATAGTGAGTTCATGTCAGTTCCTCTTGGTCATGTCAAATTCCTCTTTGTCATGTCTACTTATCTTTGTCCTTTTAAATTCTTCTTTGTCCTTTTAAATTCTTCTTTGTCATGTCAAATTGAAAGAAGTCACAGGGAATACAGAAAGAAGAGGGCAGTCATTAGAAAAGAGAAAAAGAAGGTGAATTAATATATTTATAAATAGATAATAGGAATATAAAGAGATTATTAAGAATACAATTTTGTTTTTAGGGCAATAATTGTCTATGAATTAATGTCTCAAGATTCGATAAAAATCTTTTATCAAATCGGGTACAAGTTAACCCTATGCATTTCGTTCGTAGTGACCTGACCTGTGACCGTACTTGGATAGGTGACCAGGTATCGTTATACAAACCAGAGGTTCGGTCATCTGTGCGTGTCGAGTTAACCTATATAATTTCCAAGTAATCGATGATTACTTTACGATTTATGAAGTTTAATTTTCAGTCTACTTTTGATGATTCTTCGTTAAGTATTCGCCAAATCTTCCCTAAGATGGTTACAGATTTATTTCTCGGGGATCTTGTGCAAGCGAAGATGCAATGCAATGCAAATGCAATGCAAAACAATTCACCCTTGTATTGTATAGAATTTATCTATAGTTTCATCTATTTATTCACTGATATAATAATTTATCCTTTTTTTTTTTTTTTTTTTTTTTTTGTTTTTTTTTTTTTTTTTGCTTTTCCGAGAACTGATCTCTCCTTTCTGTATTTCCGTGTTGATAGCGTTTTATATTCTGAATAATAATAATAATAATAATAATAATAATAATAATAATAATAATAATAATAATAATAAAAATAGGAAGTAATTTTTAAAAATTTTTTGGACTGGACTGGCAGAAAATTGTTAAGAATCACCCATGCTGTCTAAAAATGGACATAAATAAATAAAAAAAACCTTGACAGAGAATGGCTTCTAATCCAAAATAATATATATATATATATATATATATATATATATATATATATATATATATATATATATGTGTGTGTGTGTGTGTGTAACTCTAAGTTCCAGATATTACTAAAAATAAACCCACATACTTTACTCAAAGAACACCACACCATTCATAACACCACTCATATTGCTCCCAAATGGCAAAAAAAAAAAAATAAATAAATAAATTACGTAATCAAAATTAAATTAATTACTATATATATATATATATATATATATATATATATATATATATATATATATAAAAGCTCCCTTACCTTTTCAACTGTTTTTATAACAACGTTCCAAGTCGACCTTTCATATCCGGGAACTGTGGCGGGAATCGCTTTATAGCGAAAGAAAATATATATATATATATATATATATATATATATATATATATATATATATATATATATATACACACGTATATTTATATTTATATGTCTGTAGCACCTTGACAGAGAATCAGTCTATAGAATATGTCAGCTGTTGACAGGAATCAAAAGTCAGCTAAGCATCGCTGCTTGAATTCTCTATGGATAATCGTCAGTCTCTTCGTTTCATATCTCGAGGTAATTAGCAATTGCTGGATTAATTAGCAAATGCTGGGTAAAAGAACGGAATACGTTCGGCTTAAGATCACGCAGAGTGAAGAACACAAGTGGTTATTCATAATGCTTATGTTTTATCATTTAGTTTCGTTGCTGATTTTATTTATTTGCTCATAAATTAATCTAGTCTCCTCTAGGGTTTGAATCTTAGTGTTATGAAGTCTATTTTAGTAATGCGATTAAGAGGAAGAGTCCAATGTACGTATAAGTTATCTGTCTTTTTAAATAATATCTAGCGGTTTATTCTCTGCTATGTTAGACAGTCTGCTAATTCAATTTCCAATTGTGCATTTTTATATTAAAAACTTAGCGTTTTAAATGACCTCAAGACTCCAATAGATGAATCTACCTCGGGAAAGCAATCTACTTAATCGATCTGCAACGTACGCTAATGTGTCATGTCTCCGGATTCATGTTTTCGATCGAGTTTTCTCGAAATCTTTTATATTATCAAGTCCGCGACGACGACGAGCGAGAGACAGACGAAGTGCCGACGGGGGAGAGAAGTTACATCGTTACGTCTCTCCGGTTGACAACACACTACCGTTAGCCTTTTGGGCAGGGTTGCCCAAATGTGACGAACTAAAACCCGCCAGACAAGCCTCCAAAACCCGCATTTTCAGTCCAGAAACCGCCAGATTTTTCGAATGTCATGAAAATGCATGGAACTTTCATATTAATAATAAAGTCATTTGATTTACTTACCTTTTTGGCTTTGCAATTGGGCATATATATCCAGAGATCCTTTCGTATCCTTTTATATAATCTATTCTTGTAAAGAAACAAAAAATTGATCATCGTTATCCGCAACTAGTTGAAATTGCAGTGACTGGAGATGTCGAGTTTGAATACCTGAATATGATACGCTATATGCAGCCAACGTGCCTATTTTTTCTAAGACGCTTTTAGGAATGAAATATGTATGGCAGTTTTTCTCCAACCTTTTAAGGTCATTCCTAATGGCAAGAACTGAATTCACTGATTTCAGACTCAAGCTATTTCTCAATTTGTTTTTAATAATGTTATGTTGACTAAATAGTCTCTCAACCTCGGCATTTGAGCATGGCTACGTAAATCACTCTGTTTGGCAGCCATTTCAGTTTCACAAAAAATGCAATATGCCCTTCTCTTACTTTTTTCAATGGCTTTAACCTATCCTTCAACAAAGGAAAACTTTCCCAGCTTTTCCTGTAAGATTGAGGGTCATTTGGACCCATTTCTATGGAGGGAAACACAATTCACGATTGAAAATTTGATTGCATAGACACCGTTCCACTAGTAACCTATGCTGAAAACAAACTGTTTTCAATTTGATCAAGTGATGCCTCACGCCTTAAGAGATTCACTAAGCAATTCTCCCGAGTTGCTAAGTTCAATATACTTCCCAAAGTGTAAACGTATGTATCTTTCATAAGGGTAATCAAAGTTGTTTACTTCTTTTAATGGAACTTCTCACTCAAGGGTCATAGTTTAATTGATTTTGCTCATGAGAGAGAGAGAGAGAGAGAGAGAGAGAGAGAGAGAGAGTAGACGGCAAGATTTCTGACGGGTATAACATGCTGGTAAAAAGGTCACGACCTGATAATGGAGCCAATTTATCTTACCCTCCCAGGTTCTGAGTACACTTTCCATATTCCTCTATATTTTTTTGGATAAAATTATCGTGAAACCAATTAAATCAAAAAATTTCATGAATTATAATAAGTCCCTAAACAGTCGTAAAAAAATTGCTGTAATATGAATGAACTATTTTGAAATCCCGCCAGATTTCCCGCTAGCCGCAGCAACGGTTTAAAACCCGCAAATAAAATTTTCATTCCGCCAGAACTAGCGGGATTCCCGCCAGTTTGGCAACCCTGCTTTTGGGCTTTGGCAACTCACCGCCAGCTCGGGCGAGTTGCCACGTTCCGTTTTCTAGGTCGCTTTTATCCGAAGCTTTTTCTCGCTGTAAGGACGAGTTTTTTTAACGTGATAATTAAAAACACGTTAATCAGAAGAAACAGTAACGTGAAAACGTCGATCACGTAACGAAACGTCGAACGTGGACGCTGGAAAAATCTCGCGGTAGTTCACGGAATGCCAAGTGACCACGTGTTGCGCAGACCAGCATGCGCAATGGGGACCAAACCTGTTGATATCTGAGATAAGTCCCTCCGAAAATAATGTTCGTATTTTCCTCTCCAAGAACTTACAGTCAAACATAATACCCTTAAATAGATAACAGAAATCTTTAATGATACTTTGAGCATAACATAACTCTGCGGAATTATTCAACCGGAAACGGTATCATTGTCTCTTAAATCTCAAAACAAATGTAAGTGTGCCAAGCTGTGAATGTGCATAGGCCTAGGTGGGAATTGGTGAATAAGGTAACATATGTTGGTAAATATTCTTATATATATTTCATTTAGCTAAATCGTAACAACTTATTACATATTTCTTTTAGAAAAATAATCATTTTCATTGATATTAAATTGTGTACGATGGATATACAATAGTAAAATTATGTCAATACCCAGTATTTATTGAACTTTGTTTCTGAGATTATATTGGTCAGTGATATAACTATATATGTAAATGATTAATATTTATAAACACATATATATACTATATATCTATATCTATATATGTATAATGTATACACACACATATACATACACACACACACACACACACACACACACACACATATATATATATATATATATATATATATATATATATATATATATATATATTTAATTCAGTTTTATAATGCCATCACTAACCAGTACTATTGTCCCAGCAAAAACCCATGTAAATTTTGAGTGTTGATTCAAAATAGTAATATAATATATACATCGTAAACAATCTATAATAATAATAATAATACAAAGGGCAAAGTGACAATGACTGAAGGGATAAAGCTACCAGATGGGAGCAACATAAAACACATAGATGAGACAGGATACAAATACCTGGGAATAATGGAAGGAGGGGATATAAAACACCAAGAGATGAAGGACACGATCAGGAAAGAATATATGCAGAGACTCAAGGCGATACTCAAGTCAAAATTCAACGCCGGAAATATGATAAAAGCCATAAACACATGGCAGTGGCAGTAATCAGATACAGCGCAGGAATAGTCGAATGGACGAAGCAGAACTCCGCAGCATGGACCAGAAAACTAGGAAACATATGACAATACACAAAGCACTACACCCAAGAGCAAATACGGACAGGCTATACATAACACGAAAGGAAGGAGGGAGAGGACTACTAAATATAGAGGACTGCGTCAACATAGAGAATAGAGCACTGGGGCAATATCTGAAAACCAGTGGAGACGAGTGGCTCAAGAGTGCATGGGAAGAAGGAAGGATAAAAGTAGACGAAGACCCACAAATATACAGACAGGAGGACAAACAGTACAGAGGACTGGCACAACAAACCAATGCACGGACAATACATGAGACAGACTAAAGAACTAGCCAGCGATGACACGTGGCAATGGCTACTGAGGGGAGAGCTCAAGAAGGAAACTGAAGGAATGATAACAGCGGCAGAAGATCAGGCCCTAAGAACCAGATATGCTCAAAGAACGATAGACGGAAATAACATCTCTCCTATATGTAGGAAGTGCAATACGAAAAACGAAACCATAAACCACATAGCAAGCGAATGTCCGGCACTTGCACAGAACCAGTACAAAAAGAGGCATGATTCAGTGGCAAAAGCCCTCCACTGGAGCCTGTGCAAGAAAAACCAGCTACCTTGCAGTAATAAGTGGTACGAGCACCAACCCGAGGGAGTGATAGAAAACGTTCAAGCAAAGATCCTCTGGGACTATGGTATCAGAACAGATAGGGTGATACGTGCAAATAGACCAGACGTGACGTTGATTGACAAAATAAAAAAGAAATTATCACTCATTGATGTCGCAATACCATGGGACACCAGAGTTGAAGAGAAAGAGAGGGAAAAAATGGATAAGTATCAAGACCTGAAAATAGAAATAAGAAGGATATGGGATATGCCAGTGGAAATTGTATTGTACCCATAATCATAGGAACACTAGGCACGATCCCAAGATCCCTGAAAAGGAACCTAGAAAAACTAGAGGCTGAAGCAGCTCCAGTTCTCATGCAGAAGAGTGTGTTCCTAGAAACGGCGCACATAGTAAGAAAAGTGATGGACTCCCAAGGAGGCAGGATGGAACCCGGAACCCTACACTATAAATACCACCCAGTCGAATTGGAGGACTGTGATAGAGCAAAAAAAAAATAAATAAATAAATAATTATAATAATAGTAATAATAGTGGGACCCATATCTCTATACTATCTTTACAAAAAGTTATATATAATTAGTTGTTACATTTAAGCAAAATAAAGCGCATACACAAAGGGACAATGTAGTTGACCAACTCTAGAGAGAAGGAGATAATGATAGTCCAAGTTATTTCTAGAGGGTATTTTAGATAAGTATAAACAAAAATAAATCTTCAGCATCTAGTTATCTTGGCTAATTTGTAGCAGGTAATTGGTCTAGAGAGGTAAAGCTTTGTTTTTATTTATTTATTTACCTATTTATTTAGTTTGTGCGCCCATCTTGGAAATAAATAGTTGTATACTTATCAGTGATTTGTGTGCGTGTGTGTGTAGCGTGTACCTGCACCTGAACCATTTACGTACAGGCAATTGAACCCATGCTATGGGCTTCGTAATAAATTAAATGCCAAAATAATTATAGTTTTACTGGACTGTTGACATTTTCATTACATTGAACTGTCATTAACTTAAATGATAACCTGATGAATTATTATGCCTAAGAACAGGTTGATAAGTTAACGAACCACTGAGTTAAGTAGAGTTTATGCCACTGATCTTATGAATTTCAATTATTATTATTATTATTAATATTATTATTATTATTCAGAAGATGAACCCTATTTATATGAAACAAGCAAACCCAAAGGGTTGCCGGTGACTTGGAATTCAACCTGCTGAAGGATATAATATAGTGTTCATTTCTGAGAAGCAACAGTGCCATAGGATGTCTTATTATTTTTTTTTTTCACAGTGCCAGAGAGTATCCTTTTTTCATAGTTCCATAGAATTTTTCTTTATTCGCAGTGTCGTAGGTTACAGTTTTTACAACACTGTCATAGGTTATATTTTTACACAGTGCCATAAATACTTTTTTTACAGTGTCATACGTACTCTTTTTTACACAGTGCCATAGATTATTTTTTTTTACATAGTGCCAAAAGTACTTTTTTTTTTTTTTTTTTTTTTTTTTACACAGTGCCATAAGTAATTTTTTACACAGTGTCATTAGTACTTTTTACACAGTACCATAGATTCTTTTTTTACACAGTGTCATAAGTACTTTTTTTAAACAGTGTCATAAGTACTTTTTTTTAGACGGTGCCATAAGTAGTTATTTTACACGGTGCCATAAGTAGTTTTTTTTTACTTAGTGCCATAAGTACTTTTTTTTAAACAGTGTCATATGTACTTTTTTTACACTGTGCCATAAGTAGTTTATTTTTTACACTGTGCCATAAGTAGTTTATTTTTTACATAGTGCCATAAGTACTTTCATTTTACACAGTGCCATAGATTTTTCCTTATTCACAGTGCCATACGTTCTACTTTTACACAGTGCCAGAGATTGCAGGTGTATACACAGTGCCAGCAAAACCGCTGCCCAAACAGATGACGAGACAAGCCTTTTTTTTCCAGTTGTTTAAAAACACCTGGGAAAAAAAGGCTTAGCAAAAACAGCGACCCCGACAAGGGATCGAGCCGAGATGGAGACATAACAAGAAACTTTTATGCCTGTCTTAATATCATTCCTATTGTAGGATGATTTATATTCCCCCAGTTTCGAAGCGTTCCTGTATTCTGCCGTCTCTCTCTCTCTCTCACCAAGAGGAGTTTTTCGTGTGTCCTAATTAGCGTGCTTCCGGTGTTCGACCGGAAGTTGGGCTTCCTGGCGTGGCCAAGGAACACAGATCCTATTCTTACGTTCTGTTTTGTTATTAGGATTCATTAGTTGCTAAGATATATATATAATATTATATATCATAATATATCTATATATATATATATATATATATATATATATATATATATATATATTCATTCTCAACCCTTATTATGTTTGACTTATCTAATAATAACGATTCAATCATAATTACAATAACCACATCTAGGGCTTTTAAATTCGTGCTGTAGAATGCAAAGCATGCAGGGGTGGACAAACAGGTTTGTAGGAGGAAGGTGGATGTGTCATGTCTCCCCTATGCTACTGATGCCCTCCCTACCTCGCCCCACCCGGGACTGACAAACAGGTTTGCAGGAGGAGGATGAATGTGTCATATCTTCCATGCCCTCCTAACCCCCCCACCTACCCTGCCCCCACCTGGGACGGACAAACAGTTATGCAGATGGGTTGATGTGTCATGTCTCCCCAACTCTACTGATTACTTCCCTACCCTGCCCCCACCTGGGGTGGACAAACAGGTTTGCAGGGGGAAGGTGGCTATGTCATGTCTTGTTGAAAAAAGCTCGACTGCAGTTTTGTAGGTTGGCACTCTCTCTGTCTCTCTCTCAAAGTAGTTATTCGAGAAACAACTCAATCCCATTGCTTGTATTCTATTTACCTTAAATAACAAATTAATAAACATGAAAATAAACCGTTAACAAATCCTTTAAATCTTCATGTTCCCATTGTTATTTTGGACGGTTTCCTATTTAGTAGAGAAGCTCTTAAACCCTATCATGGCTGAGTTCGTCCAAAGTGAACAAGGAAAGCCCCTCTTCTTAGTGAATGGACATTTATTTGTTAAAGACAAGCAAATACAAGATAAAATTTGGAAATGCCTGTATATGTCGCGCAATAACAGCAAAAGATGTTACCGATTCTAAAGAGCATAATCATGCAGGTTTGTTTGTTTGTTTGTATGGTGTTTTTACGTTGCATGGAACCAGCGGTAATTCAGCAACGGGACCAACGGCTTTACGTGACTTCCGAACCACGTCGAGAGTGAACTTCTATCACCAGAAATACACATCGCTCACTCCTCAATAATAATCATGCAGGTGATCCAACTGGCGTAGACGTGCGGAGATTTATTGAAAACGTTCAAGACGACGCAAAAGGTACAACACATGACTCCTCGCATTATATAATTGCAAATGCTAATTGCAAATGCATCTTCGGATCTTAACGCATCTGGAGAAGAAGGATTGCCAACTGTCAACTGAAGAAGAAGGATTGCCAACTGTCAATAGTATTAAGCGCTCAATTAGAAGGGTTCGCTCAAAAGAAATCGTGGACTATCTACACAAAATCTTGGGAAGGATATAGCATTCCCAGTCGAGTAGTAGTATATGAAGACTTCCAAGAGTGAATGTTTTTCTCTTTTTGACCCAGGTCAGGAAGAAGAGAGTTTTCAGTCAAAATTCGAATGCTACTAGCTTTGGTATTTATCCCAGAAGTCATTGAAACTTTTGAAAATTTAGTAGAAGAATTATCTTCAGCTGAATTACTTCCGGTAATAGATTATTTTGAAGATAAATAGTGCAAAGATATGTTAAAAAACTAATAAATTTAGATTAAATTAATCGTTTATTAACATTAGTCCTGTTCTACTATATGGTTAGATAAAGTATGTAATAGATTCGAACAATATTCATTTCGAAAAACTGCTTATTCGAATATTTTGTATTTCAATCAATTGTAAATTCGAACAATTATACAATCGAACTGTTGTTTTCGAATATTTGGTTTCAAAAAAAAAAAAAAAAAAAAAAAACTTTTCGAACAATTGCCTTCCGAATAATGGGTTTTCGAAAAATTGTCCGCAAATTCAATTTCCTACCTACTCCGCCCCCACCCGGGCCGGACAAACAGGTTTGCAGGTAACCCCACCCGAGCGGACAAACAGGTTTGCAGGCACCCCTCCACCCCCACCACCTGGGGCGGACAAGCAAGGAAGATCCACTCGGATTTTATTAGTTTTATTGTAATAGATAACGTAGTTTTTTGTTTTGGTTATTGTAAACATTTCAGGACAAGAGGGACGTATAGCGCTGTGTTATTGTTAACTTTCCCCTTCTTCTTTGCAAAGTTAGACAGAATTCCAGATGTGTTCGTGACATCTCTAATTTTCCCTCTTAATCAGGCTGCGTTTGTGTGTGTGTCTTTTCCAAAGCATCGTTAATTGATTTCCTTAAACTGCAGCGTTTTGAGACTCTCTCTCTCTCTCTCTCTGGAAATACCGACGAAAATTGAAACAATAATATCTGGAGTATCGACATTCAGAAGACCTCGAGCTTTGGAAATTTAGTAAAAGGAGCTCTCTCTCTCTCTCTCTCTCAAAGAGTGTGAACTTTGTAGCTTTTCTCCATATTTTTTCGTGGTCCAGTAAAAGTATTATTCAGATCTACATTTTATTATTTAGGAACCATAATTACAATGATATTTTACTATCTATGATTGATGCAGATACCTATACCTTTATATCATCTATATATATATATATATATATATATATATATATATATATATATTTATATAATATATATATAGTTATATATATATATATATATATTATATTATTATATATAATATATATATATATATATATATATATATATATATATATAATATATATATATATATATATATATATATATATATATATATATATATATATATATATATATATATATCATATATATATATATATATTATTTATAATATATATATTGCTTAATTACCAGACACCTGACACAGGGAAGGCAAACTGGCCTCTGAACAAACGGTGTCCCACAAGGTGGGAGTCTCCATCTGCAAGGCGACGTACCCGCATTCGAAATTACCGCCCTTGGGCTGCCCAGGGTACCAGAAGTTGCCAGGGGGCTTCTTCCCCTCCTCCCCAAGCCACTCACCTCGGTACAGTCCTAACCAGACGTCATCTGGCGGGAAAAATTAGAAGTTTTTGTGATTAGTGTTTCTCAAAATGGCTGTCCAGTTTCTGCAGCGCGGAACTGTGATATTCGTCTAAGGACGACAGGTTCGAAAAACAATATTTGTTCGTTTTATATTTCAGTCAAAAGCGGTTTTTGAATTCTCTAACGGATTAAAAAATTGCCCTTGTATTGTTTACAACTTATGTAATACGTTTTTGCACCGTATTCATACGGAGCAAACCCAAAGAAAGAAAGACACTTACTGTATTCAAGCGACGAACCGAAAGCTCCTTCGAAGTGCGTCTTGATCTGACGAAGTTGTTCCTGCGTCGTCAGCCCCGACAGGAGTCGCCCTCCTAGGGCTTGGCAGTTGTCCCTCGCCTCTGTCCAGATCAGCTGGTCTGCCACTGGCCTGATGCAGCCCAATCCTTCAACGGTCTTTGACGGAGGATCGCAGGAGGATGATGACCCTGTAGGAAGGTGGTGAAAGTGAGATGTTAGGATTGCTAGTCTCATTCGTGATGTGGATATAAGTCTAAGTTGATCTCCAGTGGAGCACAGTTTGAAATTGATATAGGATTATTCTGTAGTGTGGTGTAGGATTGTTCTAAGTCTCATTCGTGATGTGGATATAGGCCAATAGGTTGATCTCCAGTGACCATCAGTTCGAAATGAATATAATACGAGTCTTTCTAATGTGGTTTAGGATTGTCTAGTTTCATTCGTGAAGTGGATATAGGTTTAAGTTGATCTGCAATGGAGCACGGTTTGAAATTGATATAGGATTAGTCTCACATGTGGTGTAGGATTGTTCTAAGTCTCATTCGTGATGTGGATATAGGCCTACAGGTTGATCTCCAGTGACCATCAGTTCGAAATGAATATAATACCAGTCTTTCTAATGTGGTTTAGGATTGTCTAAGTCTCATTCGTGATGTGGATATAGGCCTAAGTTGATCTCCAGTGGAGCACAGTTTGAAATTAATATAGGATTAGTCTCACATGTGGTGTAGGATTGTTCTAAGTCTCATTCGTGATGTGGATATAGGCCTATAGGTTGATCTCCAGTGACCATCAGTTCGAAATGAATATAATACCAGTCTTTCTAATGTGGTTTAGGATTGTCTAGTCTCATTCGTGATGTGGATATAGGCCTAAGCTGATCTCCAATGGAGCAGTTTGAAATTGATATAGGATTAGTCTGTAGTGTGGTGTAGGATTGTCTAGTCTCATTCGTGATGTGGATATAGGCCTATAGGTTGATCTCCAATGGAGCACAGTTTGAAATTAGCATAGTACCAGTCTTTCTAATGACACCTCTACCTCTCTCTCTCTCTCTCTCTATACTCGAAGTGAACTTCGATGACTACTGCTTCTTGAATGTGATAGTACTAATTCCTGACCACTTTTTTTTTCTTATCTTGCCTTTCCCGAAAATAAATATGTCTACATGAAGGAGACAAAAACCCAAAACTTTGACCTACTTTCTCAACTCTCAAAAAGCAACCTCTATCCTCAAACTTAAAGAAGAAGCAAATGTCAACAAACGAGAGGTGGTCCTTGTCACTACTACCAATTCTCACTCCTGTCTATCTATAAGAAATTCGTTCCTTACTTTTACTGGCTTCAGAATTAAATTCTCAATATTTCCCCTGTGTTCCCATTCTCATTTTATCATTCTGCTTTCTTCTGTTATACCTTTATCACCTTTTTCTTGAGTTAGTTTGAACGAGCCTTAGACTAAACTCACCAGAACCAGTCCTGATATCCACGTCAATTCCTTGCACGGCCTGACACAGAGAGGGCAGGGCGGCGTCAGGGCACAGGGTCTCCCAGAATGCTGGTACATCCATCTGCAAGGCGACGTACCCGCACTTGTACTGGCCGCCTTTGGGCATGCCGGGGTACCAGAAGTGTGACGGTACCCGAGATGGAGCGCCCGGCTCGGCCCACTTGCTCTCGTATAGGCCTATCCAAACGTCGTCTGCGGAGGGGGTGAAAGTTGGTGCGTTTTGGAGTCGTTCTTATGCTTCAAAAGAATAATAAAAGGCTTAGGTCTATTAGAGCAATAATAAATGATGATAATAACCCTTCAAAGGGAGAGAAAACACTCACGAAACTCCAAGGGGAAGTCCAAGACGCCGTCGAAGTTATACTTGAGCTGCCTCAGCTGAGACTCTGTCGTGATTCCTTGGAGGAGACGGGTCTTGGTCCTTCGACAGTTGTCTCTGGCCTCTGTCCAAGTGAGTCGTTCGTTCACGGGCGTGACGCATCCTAGGCCCGGTATCCTTCGGGACGGTATAGGGCAGGTGGGATCTCCTGGAATTTTGGTGGTAAATTAAAGAGGTTATATTCTCTCTCTCTTTCTCTCTGAATTCAGGCAGTACTGCTAGACCTATTACGGAGCCAGGGAACTGAATCTCAGTGTAATAAGGACAGTAAATAATGAAATGTTAATTCAATTGTTTAGTAAATACGCTCTGTTTACTTTCTGAATGTTACAGATATGTTAGAGGCCTACAATCATAAATGTTTTTTTTTTTTTGCAAATGAAACAAACTTAAAAACGTGCGTGGTTTCTACGTACCCTAGACTGTCAAATCTACAATTTTTCCTATTTATTTCGATGTTTTCCCCGTCAATTATATCATTTCTCTAGCAGTGCAATACATCTACGATATAATATTACAATCCTGTATACTTTTACAGTGCAATATGTCAGTAATATCTCCTTTAAAGTTCTGAAAACATCGAATAAACACGCACACATCAAGCTTGCCAAGTTTCTTTCGTTATGACCTCAAGAAGAGGAAGAATTGGTTCGTGTGGCCTCTGTCTTCGAATTAAGTTAAGTTGCTTAAATTAAATTAAATCAGATCAACATACCTGGAAAGACGACGTCATTGGGACAGCATACCCTCAAATTGCCATCTCTGCGTGATTAGATAAATGAAGGTTGATCAGTGCGCATGCGTAGTGTATTGTTGACAGACATTTGAAAATCGTCTACTTTGTGAATTTTTTTTTAAAGACTTATTATAAACGAATAATAAGTCTTTTAGATAAACAAAAAAATATATTTAAGAACGCATGACTTTCGATACGTTGTTTGTGAAGACATGAAAACGGTTAATTGTAAATTATAGAAGTGAATTAAACCAAATTCGTAGCTAGATAGTAGTGAATTAAACCAGTTTCTTAACATGATAACAATGAGGTTAATAGATTAAACCAAATTTGCAACTGATTAGCAGTGAAGTCAACCAGTTTTTTTCAACTTAAAACAAGTGAATTAAACCAAATAGCAGTGAATTCAACCAATTGTTTAACTTAAAAATAGTGAATTAAACCAAATAGCAGTGAATTAAACCCATTCTTAACGTAATAGCGGTGAATTAAACCAATTCGTAACTTAATAGCAGTGAATTAAACCCATTCTTAACGTAATAACGGTAAATTAAACCAATTCGTAACTTAATAGCAGCGAATTAAACCAAACTTTTATCTTAATTGCAGTGTATTGAACCAAATACCAGCTAATTAAACCAAATTCTTATCTTAATAGCAGTGAATTAAACCAAATTCTTATCTTAATAGCATTGAATTAAACCAATTCCTAACTTAATAGCAGTTAACTGAACCAAATAGCAACTAATCAAACCAAATTCTTATCTTAATAGCAGTGAATTAAACCAAATTCTTATCTTAATAGCAGTGAACTAAACCAAATTCTTATCATAATACAGTGAATCAAACCAAATTCTTATCATAATAGCAGTGAATTAAACCAAATTCTTGTCATAATAGCATGAATTAAACCAAATTCTTATCATAATAGCAGTGAATTAAACCAAATTCTCGTCATAATAGCAGTGAATTAAACCAATTCCTAACTTAATAGCAGTGAATTAAATAAATTACTAACTTAATAGCAGTTAACTGAACCAAAATAGCAGCCAATCAAACCAAATTCTTATCTTAATAGCTGTGAATTAAACCAAATAGCAGAGAATTTAACCAAATAGCAGAGAATTTAATGAAATAGCAGTGAATTAGACCAAAAAAAGCAGTGAATTAAACCAAATTCTTATCTTAATGGCAGTGAATTAAACCAAATCGCGGATAATTTAACCAAATAGCAGTGAATTAAAACAAAAAGCAGCTAATTAAATCAAATTCTCATCTTAACAGCAGTGAATTAAACCAAGTATCAGAGAATTTAACCAAATAGCAGTGAATAGACCAAAAAAGAAGTTAATTAAACCAAATTCTTATCTTAATAGCAGTGAATTAAACCAAATTCCTATCTTAATAACTATGAATTAAACCAAACATCAGTGAATTAAACCAAATTCTTATCTTACCCGTCCCTGCCACAGCCTCCGTACCACTGGATGAAGTCTGTAATGGGCAGCGTCTTCACTTCCAGCTCCAAATGCTTGCATTCCGCTATCAGCTGGCAGTTTCCGCTGGGCACCCTCTCAGTCGAACAAGCTCCTGATACACAGGAATAGAGAGAAATTACAGAGTTACGCTGAATTCCAGTTACGTTTTACAGGTCTACAGAGTTCAAAATGTACTGGAATAGAATGACACAGATTTACACTGAATTGCAATCATGTATTACAGGTCTACAGAGTTAAAAGTGTACTGAAATAGAATTACGCCTATTTACACTGAATTTCAGTTTCGTATTATAGGTCTACAGAGTTGAAAAAAAGTACTGAAATAGAATTACACAGATTTACACTGAATTACAGTTATGTATTACAGGTCTACAGAGTTAAATGCGATTAGATAGAATTCCAGTTATACATATTACAGGTCTATACAGAGTCAAATGTGAATTATAGAATATGATTGGGGCAGTGACTATTGTCTTGTTTAATTCTCTGAAGTCGTCCACAGTTTATCAAGGAAAAACAACTTTATTACCAAGGGAATATATATATATATATATATATATATATATATATATATATATATATATATATATGAAATACACTCAGTTTCTTTCATATATATAAAAATACACAAAATGTAAACAAATACCTGTAGCTTCAGCGTACCGCTGTCCTACAGAGAGTCCCACAAGGAATATAGCCACAAGAATCTTCATATCTTGATCTGAAAAAAAAAAATATGCAAAAAATAAGAATCACTTGGTTTTGAAAACAACTGGAAAGTTGATACCTTTAAGAGAATAGAGTAAAGCTGAAAGATTCTGTTTTAAAAAAAGATAAAACTTTTATTTTATAGGTCTAGCATGGCGTGAAATTGTGTAAATGCAAAATACGAACTGTGGTTTAGATGAATTGTAGGCCTATCAAGCGAAGATGCAAATTGGAAAACTGTATATTACGATGAAGAACTATAAAATAGGTAGACCTTAATGAAAACATGCAACGTTTAGAGTAGAAATAC
This sequence comes from Macrobrachium nipponense, assembly GCF_015104395.2. NCBI lineage: Eukaryota > Metazoa > Arthropoda > Malacostraca > Decapoda > Palaemonidae > Macrobrachium > Macrobrachium nipponense. The sequence continues at coordinate 80,212,185 of NC_087211.1, read as the reverse complement.
AGAAACAGGGAGCTGCAATAGGTACAGGATGGCATGAATACGAAATGTCGTGTTGCGGATGAGTTGTAGGCCTATAAGACGGAAATTAAAATCCGAAAAATAGATATGATCATGAATAGTTATAACAGGGTTATAAAGCAACGGAAATATACATAATTTAGAGTAAAAATTCAAAAATAAAACAGAGTTCACGTAGCTACAGGATGGAATAAAAACGAAATGTAGTACAGAGGAATCGTAGGCCTATGAACCAAAGACAATAGTACGAAAATGAGTATTATAAAGAGTTATAAAAGGTTTATAAAACAGCTAATATATACTCAATTTAGAATAAAATGAAGTACAGAAGGAATGGCCAAGTCTTGTTACAAGTTTTCTAAAAAGGAAACTTTGTACAATGACTCAGCCATTGGTGGCTGGAGAGAGAGAGGGAGTGGGTGAAGTGTCTCGATGACGTCACAGGGGAGTGTATTCAAACTAACACTTTTCCTACTTATAATTCGATTAGTCATTACAAGATCCGTTTTGTAATTGGAGAAGTGAATATCATTCTTTTGTTTCAGCGCAGACAAACGAATTAAAAGTATGTAAAGTGATTTGCTAATTAACATATTAAGTTTATGGTACTAGAAGTCTCTCTCTCTTTCTCGTAGGTCTAATTATGTTCTCAATCTCTCTCCGAAGCTAAATAAAACTCTCTCTCTCTCTCACTCTCTTGTAGGTCTAACTAAATTCTCAATCTCTCTTTCCGAAGCTAGATAAAACTCTCTCTCTCTCTCTCGTTGTTATATAATTAGAGGCTTAATAAATATTATTGCTTCTAGATTAAAAAAATAGCTTGGGCCAAGTTTTTTAGTGGATGTTTTTTAAGTATTTTTATGATTTTTTTTTTAGTTTTTTAAATTAATACTATCTTAACAGAACTCCAAGTCACGTCACTCTTTCAAACAATGGTAAGGTTATAAAATAACACCTATTACGCATTCATTCGATTTAATCTAAGCACTAAATAAATATATCTATTTTTTAATCCAGAAAGTAAGTTTGTTTTGCTCAAAGAAAAAACTACTCAATACAACACAAATAGCACCGTTATTTTAAATTAAATTTCATCTCCTGAGCATCATTTTTCTTGTTCGCCAACACACGGTGAAATATTCCGGTTAAGTTTGTCTTAAAAAAAAAACTATAAAAACACATACACATACAAAACCAGTTTTAGAGCACACCAGTTTTCATGACGCAATTCTCCTCGGCAGGAAATGTGTCGATGAAGAAAAAAACTTTAAGATAATTTAGTTGAAAAACAAACCCACTTTACATGGCGCAAGCACAAAAAGTCTCGTCGTCAACAGGAAATGCCACAAGATGTAACCCGAAAGTTATATAGATAAAATCTCCACAGGAAACGACTCTTCAGTGGACGTCTGTCGTTGTACATTAACTTGCACCTCATTTGATAAGAATTTATGGGATTTATTACTTATAAAGCGCAAAAAAAAAAAAAAACTAATTAATTTCTCATTTTACCTCTCGGAGTCGAGAGGCCGAATCAAACGCTCCTGTCCCTTGCGTCTGTAGACTAAGAAAAAGTGAGCTGAATTATTTATTGAATAAACTTTCGGTTCATTTAGTAGAGCTGATAATTTATATACTTTATTATTTCGAAGTGGAAAATATTAATAAATGCTCACTTCACCCGTCAGAGATAAGAGGTCAAACGTAAACACTTTACGACAAATCGAACGCACTTCTGCCCTGCTCCTCTGGACTAAGAAGTGAGCTGAACTTTTTATTAACCGTCGGTTAATTTAACCCTCAATAGAGCTGATTAGTTACTGAATTATATAATTTCGAAGGCTGAAAAATTTAATAAATGCTCACTTTACCTCTTGGAGTTGAGAGGTAAAACACAAACACTTTACGACAAATCGAACGCAACTTTGCCCTGCCCCTTTAGACTAAGAAGTGAGCTGAGATATTCATTAATTTTCGCTTGATTTAATGAACTGATTAGTTATAAAAAAAATATTGTTTTAAAGCTTAAAATAATAATAATAAATAGTTCACTTTACCTCTCAGAGTTATGAGGCCAAAACGAGCACTTGACGACGAATGGAACGCGACTTGTCCAAGCACCCACGACTCTAGACTAAGAAGTGAGCCGACTCAGCCGAGCCTCTAATAACTGTACGAACTACGAAGGACCACGAACTGAACTGACTAGTTTCCGGAAGACGAAAACGAGTGAAAACTGGTTACAGATCCCTGGATCTGTAAGATGCCATTCAGTATTTTTACGTTAATCCGTTTTCAAAGGCTTTCTGACTCATGTTTTGGGTGCAAGCGCTGTATCTATGCTAGGCCTATGTTGAGAGAGAGATGTCACCAGTTGACTGAGCGGGATAAGCTTAATAAAAGGTCCGAAAGATTTTTAAATAATAAGCATAATCTGGAGAAAGCTGAGAGCTAAAGCTTTGTTTTATACAGACAGGTACGTCTCCCTAATGGAGAATTCCTCCTCCAAGGTGGACGAAGATTGGCGGAAAGATAAACGCAGAGAAAAGTTAAAAGTTAACGAAAGATTTTACTGACAACTAAGTTTCCCTATACCCACGAATTTGAAAGCAATATGTCACCTCATTCAGCAGTTTCTTAAGAGGGTTTCAGTGATGAAATCAGCACTGGAAGTTCTTTATTTATGCTTTAATTACACACCAGAAGATGAAGTTCTCAGAAAAAAATAACTTAACGATAGAAACACAACAAAAACTGGACGTTGTGAAGCCAGGTGAACTTCTGTTCTGCCGTGCTTTGAAGAGCAAACTCTCTCTCTCTCTCTCTCTCACACACACACACACAACACACACACAGAAAAGAGAAAGATGGTCTTGAGTTTAGACCTTCTCTGTAAAGGTTTTTAGCTTTGCAAACTCTAGGCTGATGGTTTGAAATAATTACTACGTCGGTTAATTATGGAGAGAGAGAGAGAGTGTCAAAATGTCATTCAACTTTGGGTGCAAGCAAGAATCGTTGATTGCAAATCTCATAGAGAGAGAGAGAGAGAGAGAGTGGTGTCAAAATGCCAACGGTTACAAGGAAACCTCGTTGATTGCAAAATCTTCTTTGTTCACGTGATACAAAAAGTGACCATCTTCATTTAGTCATAGGTTTGATTTCCATTCATCTAGTGAGCTATACATATTTACGATCCTACAGGAGATTCCGTTTACAATTGTGGCTTACTTTACTTAATTCAAAACATCCTATTATTATTATTATTGATCTTGTACAGAAGCCAATTTTATGACTTAGGTCTAGCGCGAGATGAAGAAACCAAGGTCATATATTTCTTGGCAGAATTTGTGTGTGTGTGTGAAGGTTGACAGAACAGGTACCTGGCTGCCCAGTCAAGGAAGAAGAGGAGGAAGAAGAAGAAGGATAAAGATGGGGTGCGTTTGTGTGGCGGACGAACCTTTCCTCAGAATAGCTATGTAGACACTGCCAGATAAGGAGTTGGGGAAGAGAAACTGGTTTGGAATCACTTGGGGGCTAGATAATAATCCCATTTTATTTATTTATTTTGTATCTTTTTTATTTATAACTTTATTTTATAACAGAAACCTTAAGCAGTTGTCTGTTATCATCTACTAAGAAGAATATTATTCCCTTGAATTAGGACGTTAAATTTTTTCATCTGTAATTCTTACATACTTTTAAATGAAAATTAACATGTTTTCTGTAGAAATATTACAGGAATGTTATGTACTACAGTTTTAGCTGCTACAGTCTGTATTTTTAGTGTTATATTCATGACCTTACTTTGAAATGAGTTAAATTCTCATGAACACAGTTTCTTAAATAGTAAGTCTATTTATCTAAAGAGTTTACCTAAATTTATGCAATGGTTTTTATTACACTTTTTCCTCCAGTCTACTTCTTATTCCTCTTCTTCTCATTTCAATCCCTAGTCGGGGTCGTCGTATTCAATGACTACCACAGCTGCTTCAGACTTTTCATAACTGGTTTAGTAAGATATCTTTCCTGACTCAAACCTTGTTTATCCAGGCTTGGGACCGGCGCTGAGCTGGCCTGGCCTGACTCGCTGAGTGGCATATCTCTCAATAAGCTTCTTTAATTTCAACAAGTCCGAGAATAAAGTTATCCTTGATAGATGCAAAAATGCTTTATCAAACACAGTAGGAAAACCAACCCCTATAGACCAAGTTTTTCCAGTTGCTCATAGCCTTATTATCAGTGACGTCACTCAATCAAATCTCGTTATCTTTATCAAGATTCGATCTGGCAGATATTTTTTGTCGTCTCTCGTTTCTAACTATTACTTCAAAATAGATTTGGATGTAGTATATTACGCCATGACAGTATAATTAGCAACTAATGGCTTCAAAGAAACCTTTAACTTCCTTCTGTATATTATAAGAAGCTATAGAAACTTTCTTCCTTCAATTTTTTTTAAGTTACCCCCATTTCGGCTCGTAATGTCTATACTTCGTTCGTCTTTCGTGATTTTAGTCTATGCCTTAGAAGATGCAAAGTTTTTTTTTTTTTTTTTTTTTTACATTTATAGTCCTACGATCAACTATCTGCAGTAATGAAAACTTGAATTATCCTGCTTTCCTTAATATTTTGGATTCTTATTTTAGCAATTTTTTTTATTCCTTACGTCGTCAGCCTCGATTCTACAAGTAATATATTTTTTATAAGTTTCGAAAACCTGCATGTATCGTCCTGATTCCTTCAGTATTCTTATTGTTTTAAGAATAAAAATTGAGAGACAATTACACTGCTCTCTTTAGTTTTTAAAATATAGAAATGAAGTAAACAACCTCCAGTCACACACAAAACCAAGAAGAAGAAGAAGGAAGAGCTTAAAGATGGGACCTGCCATTGTTTACAAATCCAGGGTGATAGATGTCAATACGGGCAAATAGCTTTCGGAATCCTGTAATATCCTGCTTTCTTTGACTTTTTAATAATAAAATTGGAGTAAACGTCCCGTCCAATCACAAACAAAAGCAAGAAGAAGAGTAGTAGGATTATCCATTTCCTTGAAGCCTATCAAGAGTATAGATCCTTATCCTGTTTATCAACACAGTCCTATAAGTCTTGAAGACATTCTGCTATCCTTCTTAATTATATTTTAGTTAAGAACAAAGCCTCCAATCACAAACGAAAATAATAATAAGAAGATCGACATTATTGAAGCCTAGACTGTAAGACTGGACCTTTCTATTTGCTAAACCAGTATGGTAGAGATGAATACAGACAAATAACTTTTGAAAGACTGTAATATCTCTCTTTCCTGTAGTTTTTATTAAGAAGATGAAAGATAGAAAATATGAACGTTGATTGCTGGTATGAAGAACATTCTCTCTCTCTCATCTGCCCTCAAGCTCACAATGATTTCATTGCTAGTTATCTTACCGTTAGTAATTTTCTCTACAAAATCTATAGAATTAACAATGTGTGATTGGATATGTTTCCAACTAGAGGGTGCAACATTTTTCGCTGAATATTTTGAAAGTTTATATGAACAACTCGCTGTACTTCTAATAATAGGTCTCATAGGGTAGCCAGGTTTGTGTGTTTTAAGTAAACCATACAGATAATACGGTAGTTTTGGATTTGTACTAGTACGCAATTTCTTAATCATCTCTTGGGCTTTGTTTGTTGAAATACGCATTTACGTTACCTAATGGATTTGACGTCAGATTTTTCATGTGTTTGAGTCATACAGCAGCAGCGAGTTCGTCTTGTCTATATAATCAAATGTAAATAAACTCTGATGATGTCACAAGTTTATATACGTGTGTCCCAGTAGATAATGTATTACAATTTCTAAATGTTGAATTGAGTAAATAGTTTTATTTGACCAAATGGAATAATTATAAGATAATTTAGACTATATAGTTGGTACATGTTTAACATTTAATGAGAGCTACTATTGTCAGAAATTTGGTATATACGCAAATGGGTAGTTGCCTATCACTGGTTGTATCTAATATATATATATATATTATATATATATATATATATATATATATATATATATATATATATACATATATATATATATATATATATATATATATATATATTATATATACACACACACGCTTACCTTATGAATAATGGGGAAGAATCCCCCCCCATTTACATATATATATATATTATATATATATATATATATATATTATGGATATATACTGGACTTTTTCAAAACTTTTATTGGTTTCGATATTTAGAAGACTCACTTGCAATATGGGACACTTCATAATATTGATAGCATTCTACAAGAAGTAAATGATTTGGTACCAAGCATAAAGTTCACCCTGGAGAAAGAAAGTAATGGTTGTATCCATTTCTTTGATACGTGTGCCGTTAGAAATGATACAGAATTAAAAGTGAAAATTTACTGGAAACCAACAAGTAACATTTTGATTATTCATGTTCAATCTTTCCATACTAGAACCATCAAACAATCTGCATTCCGTGCCATCCTTGTAAGAGCACTGTTGCCATAAAAAAAAAAAGGATACAATGATGAAGACGTTCAAGAATGTCTTAGATCATTAAATCATTTTTTATTCTGATGCTAACCCAACAAGAGCAACCCAACGTATTTTAATAAAAGAAAGTATATACGGAAATAGTATTTATTGGGTAAGTAATTTAAAAACATTTATTCTCATTTTACAAGTAGTTACTTGGAATTTTGGTATATACAGATAAATAGGTAGGTGAAACGAGTATGTATATAGTGTATATGTATGTATATACATAGTAAATTCAAGTATATAATATAATTAAAATATAAAAAGATGTGCAGAATCTAAGCTGGTTATATACTGTTAAAATTGTAAAATACTGTATATGTTCTCTAATAAAAAAAAATAAAAAAAAACTTTAAAAACATCGTACATCCTTTGAAAATGTTGGGTTTTGGCTTTGGTATTTTCTCTCCCAAAAACACAATAGCCAACAATCTTATAAAAAATAGTCCTAAATTTGATGAAGGCATTTATACCAGATCCCATGAACGTTCGTTTAAGTACTACTATATAGATCGGACGATCGAAAAAGGAACTCGAGGTGCAGAAAAAAGTCAGCGCAAATATAGTATATCTTAGTTTAACCAGACCACTGAGCTGATTAACGGCTCTCCTAGGGCTGGCCCGAAGGATTAGATATTTTTACGTGGCTAGGAACCAATTGGTCACCTAGCAACGGGACCTACAGCTTATTGTGGGATCCGAACCACACTATATCGAGAAATGAATTTCTATCACCAGAAATAATATCCTCTGATTCCGCGTTGGCAGAGCAGGAAATCGAACCTCGGACCACCGGATTGGCAGGCAAGCTCGAAAACCACTCGTCCAACGTGGAACTAGCGCAAATTTAGTACCAGGAGAAATGATATATAGTAGCAATGCCATAATCAATCATGTAATGACGCCATTTCTGTGGAATTGCTCCCGAGTAGTGGGTGCAAACTAAGCAATGCTGTCCTTTCGCTAAGAACATATTTTAACTGTTAGATGAATTGTTCTAACGGATATTTTTGTGGGGTTCTGAAACCTTCGAACTGGTTGTTAAATCATTTTAAATAAATAGGTTGTTACAGTAACCGAGTTTCCTATATTTTCAATGACCGATGTTTATCCAACTATTGATCTCAAGAGGAATCTCTTGCTTTTCTGTTCCCCTGTGGACTGTAACCTCATATATCTATCTACGTGAAAAAGGAAGACTAAAACTTCGTGTATACACACACACAAACATATATATATATATATATAATATATATATATATATATATATATATATATATGACATGAGAGGCGAAGTAGTACTATAGGCCTAGTGTTCCTCTCTCTCGCCAATAAGAAAAAAAAAAAGCTTAAAGGATTTTCATTCCATACTTGACCTTTTGTATCTAATCCTGCGGTATATATGATCAAATTAATTAATCTATTAACCTGAGAGGAGAGAGTAGAGAGAAGCGGGAAGGACGAGAGAGAGAGATTTTTTTCTTTTTTTTTAGAGCGAGCTTTGGTCCCAAGGTAGGTAGCAAACACGAGAGCACCCACCCGGTTGGTGGCAGAGGCGAAATGGAAGCTGTGAATTGCTACCAGCATTTTGACTCAACCGCCATTTTGACTCCAAGACCATCGTAGTCAATATAAGAATGAAGCTGAATAGAAGATAATACTTTCAATCATGGAGTGGACTAAACAATAAAAAAAAAAAAAAATGACGCAGAACAGAGGAATGAAAGCCGAGATTGAGGGTAGTACTACTTGAGTAACCACCCTGATGCTAAGAACAGGATATGGAAAGGACACCACAGAGGACACAGTGGAGAATGGCTGTGGCCTCGAAGGTCATCCAAATGACATCGGGTCAAGGCGAAAAAGTTGCTCGACTTTAATGCTGCGGAAACAAACCACATTTCAGGACATGATGACCACTAAGAGGTACGTACTCAGCTCCCCAAACCCTATCTTGATGCCTGTTAGCAACATGTTCTTGATGTTGGCAACATATTCCAAGAGTGGGGATGTATATAGTTAGCAGAGATCTTGATGAAGCAGAAAAGTGGAGTCATGGACAGAATAACGTTTGGCAGAAGCAGGCAGGACCCACTTAACCCAGAAACCCCCCAACCCCACCCCACCCCCAGGCAGATCCAGAGCCTCACGCCAAAACCTTTCTCCTCCCAAGTTCATTGACAAGGCTGTCGACAAAAACGAAATACAATTGACTTCGGAACACAAGAATGTCCCAAAGAGAAGATAATAACGAGTAGGTATGTCCTTCTTAAATATGTGAAATCATTAGTCATTACTTTCCTAAACAATTTACTGCTAGGAAATGATAATTAGTCATTACTTCCCAAAACAAACTTCTGCTATGAAATGATAAAAATGACCCAAAGAGACGATAAAACGGGTAGGTCTGGCTTTCTTAAATATGCAGAAATCACTAGTCATTACTTTCCTGAATGTACTACTGCTAGGAAATGAGGTGTTACGATGCCTATGTAGGTAGGGGGAAAATGAATCCATACATTGACAAATGACCCCAATATAATTGGCACAGAAAATAGGCGTCCTTTCCTTCATTTGACTGACTTTGCAAAACTGCTGCTATCCAATATCACTGACGCAGAAAATGGCCAAATCTCGCATCAAAATATGCAAAACGCAAGCAACAAAAAAAGGTATTACATCAAATAATATTAAAACAGTCATTCTAACCCTTTTCCTGGATGGGAATAACAATACATTTAAGAATAACAAGACAGTTTTGCGTCTCCTTTCCATTGATATCGCCAGACTGCATTTTCATTCCTTGTTAACTAACTGCCTCTCTCTACCATGCATACAAATAAGTGTGTGTATGGTGGGGTTTGTTCAATATGAATTGGTTTCACCTTCTGAATAATAATAATAATAATAATAACAACGCATATCCATCAATCTATATGCACACCTTTCGACCTTCAGCACAATGATAGGTGTGATCTACTACACAGACCATAATGTTGTCAAAGTTGGGCAGCCTGCTTGTGTGTGTGAGGTGTGTGTGAGAGAAGGGGGAAGGGGGGGATCTGACAACACATGGGGAAAGGGGTTTAGTTCTCGTAAAATGTGAGAGAGAGAGAGAGAGAGAGAGAGAGAGAGAGAGAGAGAGTACAGGGGA